>NC_069781.1:158200595-158503626 GCF_027406575.1 Nycticebus coucang
ATGGTTGGATAAAGAAAATGTGATATATCTCTATCATGGAGTAATATGAAAATAAAGATGAAGAATATCCTATATATGCTGCAACATGGATCAATCTTGAAGACATTGTGCTAAGTGGAAAAGAATAAACCAATAAGCCAGAAGACCTAATTGCCAACAGCATCTGTATATAAGAAAGCAGAGGGACCACCAAACCTGGGAAAAGAGTAACCCCCAAAACAACTAATACTGGATACTCTGCTACCTAATTAGAGAACAAGAGCTGAAAGTGGTAGAGGTTTTGCTCAGTCCGATACCAGATACCAGCTCCATGGTAAAAGCTAAAGGAAATGGAGCAATTTAACATGTATATACTTTCAAAATAGACTAGCAACTTTCCTTTTTAAGAGAAGGCTCTATACTAAAGGAACACTTATGGAAATGGAAGCAAGTTAAGGATAAAAAAAATAATAAAGATGAAGAGAATGAACAGTTAAGATAAAAGGGCACAATGTTAACAAATCTCAGGAAGCAAGCTGGCTGTGCATGAATACTACATGAAAACAAAAAATGGGGGCGGGGTGGTGGTGCGCTGGCCCCATATACCAGAGGTGGTGGGTTCAAACCCCGCTCGGGCTAAAAACTGCAAAGAAAAAAAAAATGGGAGAAGTCTGTGATCTTAGAAAAAAGACTCCAGGAAAACCAATTCCTTATAAAAATAAGCTTGGTTAAAAGCAATAACAACAACAAAAACCCCAAAGTCAAATATCATGGAAAATCTTTATAGGAAATAGAATAAGGAGTATGACATCATTTCTACAGAAAATAAAATCATATCAGAAATATAAGGTCATAAAACATATCAAAATGGAAAGATTCTACTTAAAATGAGCTGCATAACATGAATAAAAGAATACAGAACATGAAAGAATGACAAATTAGAGTAAGGAAAACTCAGAAATAAGTTGTTATAAGTCAGAAAATATCAAAATAAAAGAAAAAAGGTATTTTAAAAAATGATGAATAAACTAGGAGGAACACAGAAAAATAAAAAAAATGTGTTCTCAGTAGTTATATTACTGGAAGCAACAGTAACGTTACTACTTCCAAATGGTTTGGTATGTAATATGAGATAAAGTGAGGAATTTTGAGATATTTTATTGTTTCTTGAGTCATGAGAATAAAGTTTTTCAGCGTGAAAGTCCACACAAATATAATACAGAAGAGGTTAAGTTCAAACAAGCAACTCAGCAAACAAGTAGAAAACCCTTTTTCTTGAGTTTGAATTGGGGTCAGCAGGAATTCATGAGGCATTCTGATGAGAGAGAGAGGGAATTGTGTGTATGTTTTGTGTTTACTAGATTCTTAGCTTTGTTCACTAAAATGGTTTGAAAACAATCACCAACTGTGTCATAATGAGCATCTTTAGCAGCCATATAATGGTCTTGAAATGCCATTTCTCCTAAAAGAAAGCAAGTAGGGTACAAAACGTCCCTGACAAATCTTGCTATCCCAAATAACAAAGAAATGGCTACTAGGCTTATGTCAAAATGACTCAGGAATCAACTTGATGTGGCTTCTACTGGCTAAAAAATGGGACATCTTATGCAGCACAAAAACAACAAAAAAAGTGCAAATAATTGGCAGCCATTAAATATTTTCTAGGAGTTAATAATGCTATGTAAAATTAATTGGTTATCTCTGTAGACTGATGGAGTACCAAATTTAATAAATGTAAAATCAAGCATTTATCTTTCCTTAACTGCATAATTATATGACTAAATGAGAGAAAGCATCTTATAGAGGTATTCCAAGTAATAAGTCAAGGAAAAATGATTATCACCATTTTGCAATGAAATAATAGAGCAAGACATTGAGCTTCAGCAGTCACTAACATCACAAAAAGCTGGACAGCCAGATGTCTTGTGCCTCCTGATAAAAGAACACACACAGCCAGGAGTTTTGCCAAGGGGATTGAACATGTGTCTGATCAAGGTCCTGGGCCTGTCAATTTTCAAGAAATTAAAAAGTCCTGAGCAAAATACTAATCTGTATGTTGACTATGCAATCTACAAAATACATACTGTGATAAATCCTTTCTGTCAAATACTTGAGATTTTTAACAAGTGAATTGTAAGGAAGAGAAAAGGATGGTGGAGGAGGCTTTAGAAGGTAAGAAAGTTAATAGAAAACAAAAGTTTGAAAATGGGCAAGACTAGTCAGCATAACCATAGATACATTCTGGAATGAACAGACAATGAAGAAACAAGTGATTTCTGTAACCTTAACTTTCCTTATGGCAGGAGAAAGGGGGTTGAGATTGGGACAGGACACATAGGTTGGCTTCTGCAGTGGCTGTCAAAGTTCTAATTCCTAATGTGAGTTGCGGTTTCAAAGGTGTTTGGCTTATAATAACACATAAGCTTATGTATTTGTTTTGTGTGGACTTTAGTAGCTATGTTTTATTTATTTATTTTATTAAATCATAGCCATGTACATTAATGCGATCATGGGGTACAATGTGCTAAGAAAAATAAAAATGTGAAAATACCAAACCTTATAGAGTTATTGTAAAATGACGCCAAATGAGAAACATTTATTGTGAAAGAGGCTCTCAGTGAATGGTAACTATTTTTTGATGTTGCTGCCAATGTTAATGAAGGTGTGGGCAGAACATGCTTATTAACATGGCTTTGCATAATGCCATCAAAGCAGCAAACTATCCTGCAAATCTACTTGGAACACACTTGGAAACACATTGCAGCTATAAAAAGGATGACACAGATTAGTACGTTTGTAGCCATGAAGAATAACACATAGATGCTTCTCCCAAGATGGTATTTTCCTGGATCCCACATCTATAATACATTGTTATGACTGCCTAGGGGCTTATGTAGCTGGATAAAATTTAATTTTATCAAAATAGATCATTCCAGCCCACCACATTTTAAGAAGAAGTATGATTATGTTTACAAATTAAAGATTTTTAAGGTAACATTAGTTCTGCAGACTCAACATGTATGAATTGATTTATGAAAATAATATATATATATATATTTTTTATTGTTAAGTCATAGCTGTGTACATTAGTGCAATCAAGGGGTACAATGTGCCGGTTTCATATACAATCTGAAATATTCTCATCAAACTGTTCAACGTAGCCCTCACGGCATTTTCTTAGTTATTGTATGTAGACATTTGTATTCTGCATTTAGTAAGTCCCATCTGTATCCATTCTAAGAGTCTGTCTCAAAATAAAAAAAAAATTCTAGCATAAAATAGAAAGTAAAAGTATTTTCAAACTTAAAAATATATATTATTAAGGGTGGGGCCACACCTAATAATATATATTTTTAAGTTTGAAAATACTTTTACTTTCTATTTTATGCTAGAATTTTTTTTTTTTCTTTTGAGACAGACTCTCACTATGTTACCCTCGGTAGAGCGCCATGATGTCACAGCTCACAGCAACCTCAAACTCTTGGGCTTAAGCGATTCTCTTGCCTCAGGCTCCCTAAGTAGCTGGGACTACAGGCGCTTGCCACAACGCCGGCTATTTTTTGGTTGCAGTCGTCATTGTTGTTTAGCTGGTCGGGGCTGGATTTGAACCCTCCAGCCTTGGTGTATTTGGCTGGCACTGTAACACTGTGCCACAGGTGCCGAGCCTTTGCTAGCATTTTTATTATTTAAGTAATGCAAACTTATTGATGACAATTTAAAAAAATCAGCAAATATTAACACAAAAAGTGAGAGTCCAATAGTCTCCCCTCCATCCATGTCCCTTAATGGTGACAACTATTTAAGATTTCCATCTAGAACCTTTTCTAAGCATGTACAAGATGGCCATGAAATTTGTTTTAAATTGCATGTAAACTTCATGGCCACCCTATAGAATACAGATTTTTTACTACAAATGAAATCGGTCATTTCCATTCATTCAGCAAAGAGCAACCAAATATCTGCTCTGCGCCAAGTACAATTTTGCTTTCTTCATGGCCTTTCCAATTCAACACATAAGCACGAACCTGTCTTAAGCTTCTAATAGTCCACATTATTTGGATGTCCCATAATGTTTCATCTACTCCCTTATTGAATTGTAATTATGAATTTTTCAATCGATTAGCAAAACACTGCAATGAATATTCTTTCTACCCAGAGCATGTATCTTGAATCGCCTAAGATTGCATTTCTGAAGACTATTTTCTTCTAAGTGGGATTTCGAGGACATAAAGTGTAAGTAGCTCTCCAAAGGAAACTGTTGCAGCTCACACCCACCACGTGTATAATAGTGTCTGCTTCCTCCTGATTCTCAACAACACTATTAACCACTGTTTTATCTCTGGCAATGTGATTAGCAGAAAAAAAATTCATTTACATTGTGTATATTTTATTATTAGTGAAGTTTGGCATGTTTTTATTTATTCATTTCATATTTATATTTTTTTAATTTCAAAATATTAAGGGAGTACAAAGTTTTTGCTATCTAGATACACTCCATAATGCTGAAGTCAGGGCTTTCGGTGTGCATGACATCAGCTCAGTGTTCATTGTACCCAATAAGTAAGTTTTTATCCCTCACCTCCCTTACATCCTCCACCCTTCTTAGTTTCCAATGTCCTTTACATCTTTTTGTGCCCATGTGCACCCACTGTTTAGTTCCCACTTAGCAAGAATATGTGGTGTCTGTTTTTTCATTGCTGAGGTAGGAGAATGTTCTCTAGTTCCATCCAAGTTGCCGCAAATGACATTTTTCATTCTTTTTAATGGTTGAATAATACTTGATGGTATGTGTACATGTATGTGTGTGTATCTATACACACACATGTATGCGTATATGTATACGTGTAGCTCTATGTACATATATATTTCACATCTTCTTTATCCACTCCTGTATGTATGGCCATTTAGATTGATTCTGTACATTTGCCATTGTGAGTAGTGCTGCAGCAGACATTTGAATGCTGGTGTCTGATAAAATGATTTTTTGCCCCTTTAGAGAGATACCCTGTAGTGAAATTGCTGGATCAAATGGTAGGTCTACTTTGAGGGGTCTCCATAAAGGTTGTACTGATTTGCAATCCCACCAACAGAATATAAGTGTTCCTTTCTCTCTGCATCCATGCCAGTAGCTTCTGTTTTTTGAATTTTGAATAATGGTAAGTCTGACAGCGGTAAGATGTTATCTCATTGTGGTTTTAGTTTGCATTTCCCTGATTATTAGTGTAGTTGAACATATGTTTCTTGCGTCTGTTGGCCATTTTTCCATCATCATTTGACAAAATTCCATTCTTGTCATTTGCTCACTTTTTTTTTTTTTTTTTTGCTGTTTTCTACGTAGATTGTGGAAATGATTCCTTTGTTGGATGTATGGATTACAAATATTTCCTCCCATTTTATGGATTGACTGTTATAATCTATCAATTATTTCCTTTGCTGTGTCAGTATATTTTAATTTGATTAAATCAAATTTATTTATTTTTTATCGGTGATGTGTTTGTCTTTGGGATAATATCTTGTTTTTCTTAGAATAATGTTGTAAAAACAAAGGTCATAAATTCTGTGCCTAGGCCTATATCTAGAAGAGTTTTTCATATATTTTCTTCTAGATTTCTTATGGTTTCATGTCTTTAATCAATCTTGAATTAATTTTTGTAGCTAGAAAGAGATATGGATTCTGTTTCATGCTTCTGCATGTGGCCATCCAATTTTCTCAGCACCATTTACTGAATAGGGCATCCTTTCTTCAGTGTATTCTGTCATCTGTTTTGTCAAGGATCAGGTAGTTGTAGCTATATGGTTTTATGTCTTGGTTCTCTGTTCTGTTCCATTGTTCTGTTTCTCTACTTTAATATTAGTGCTGTGCTATTTTGGTTACTATAACTTTATAGTATAGTTTAAATTCAGGTAATGTAATGCTTCCAGATGTTTTTTCTTCACGTAAGATTTCTCTGGCTACTTGGGTTATTTTTTGGTTCTAAGTGAGCTTAGGATAATTCTTTTCCAGATCTGTAAATTGGTATTTTATGGGCATCACATTGATTCTCTAAGTTGTTTTGGGCATAATGGACATTTTAATGATGTTGATTCTTCCAACATGAAACTGGAGGTGAATCAAAAGTTGTTTATTCTACTAATTCACGATCATGGGATGTTTTCCCATTTGTTTGTGTCATCTATGATTTCTTGTATTAGTGTCTCGTTTTCCTTTTCTTGATCTTTCTCTTCCCTGGTTGAGAGTGTTTTATTTTGTTTGTAGCTATTATAAAGGCAAGCAGTCCTTGATTTGATTCTCAGCTTGACCTTTATTAGTACATGGAAGTGCTACTGATTTGCGTACATTGATTTCATAACTTGGGACTTTGCTGAATTTGTTCATCAATTTGAGAAGTCTTTTGCTGGAGTTGTTAGGTTTTTTGATGCAGTATCTTATTATCAACAATCAGGGATAGTTTCACCTCCTCTTTCTTGATGTGAATGTCCTTTATTTCTTCTTCATGCCTGATTGCTCTGGCTAGGACTTAAAGTTCTATGTTTAATACAGGTGGTGACAGTGGGCATTCTTGTCTTGTTCTAGTTCTTGGGAGAATCTCGTTTTCAACTTCTCTTAATTATGATGTTGACTGTGGGATTGTCATATACGACTTCTTTAATTTTGAGGTGTGTTTCTTCTATGCCAAGTTTGTTTTCAAACCAAGAGGACTTTCATCATGAAACAGAGGTGAATTTCATTGAATGCTTTTTCTGCATCTATTCAGATGGTCTTTGATTTTGCTTCTGTTTATGTGGTGATTTTCATATGCCAAATCATCTTTGCATCCCTGGGATGAAACCCACTTGATCTTGGTGAATTATCTTTTTGATGTGCTGCTGAACTTGGTTTGCAAGTATCTTCTTGAGGATTTTTGCATAAATGTTTATAAGAGAAATTAGGCTGTAGTTTTTCTGTTGTTGTTGTTGTTTTATGTATGTGTGTGTGTGTCTTTTCCTGGCTTTAGTATAAAGGTAACATTGACTTTGAAGAATGAGTTACAGACTCCCTTCTTCTCAATGTTATGAAATATTTTCTGGAGGAGTGGCACCTGTTCTTCTTTGTAGGTCTGGTAGAATTCTATCGTGGATTTGTCTGATCTGGGGCTATTACATGTATTTGTTGGGAGATTTTATTACTGCTTTAATGTTTCTGCTAGTCATTGTTTTTTGTTTTGTTTTGTTTTTGTTTGAGACAGAGTCTCCCTTTGTCACTCTTGGTAGTGTGCCATGACATCATAGCTCACAGCAGCCTCAAACTCTTGGGCTCAAGTGATTCTCTTGCCTCAGCTCCCCAATTAGCTGGGACTACAGGTGCCCACCACAATGCCTAGGTATTTTTTCGAGTCAGGGTCTTGCTCTTGCTCAAGCTGGTCTCAAACCAGTGAGCTCAGGGCAATTCACATGCCTCAGCCTCCCAGAGTATTAGGATTACAGGCATCAGGCACTGTGCCTGCCCTGCTACTTATTGTTTTGTTCAGGATGTCTATTTCCTCATGATTCTGGTGTGGGAGGTTGTGTGTTTTCAGGAATTTGTCCATTTTTCTCTAGGTTTTCTGGTTTGTGTGTGGATAGAGGTTGTTTATAGTACTCATTGATGACATTTTGTATTTCTTTGGTATTGGTTGTAATATGTCCTTTTTTTATTTCTGACTGAGATTTTTTGAGTCCTTTCTCTTCTATTTATGGTTAATCTGACTAGTGTTTATCTTTTCAAAGAACAATTTTTTTGTTTCATTGATTCTTTGTATTTTTTAAATTCCATTTGATTTATTTCTGCTCTGAGCTTTGTTATTTATTTCCTTCCTTCCTTCCTCTCTTTCCTTATTTCTCTTTTCTTGAGATGGAGTCTTACTTTGTTACCTTTAGTAGCTTGTCATAGTATCACAGCTAACAACAATTTCAAATTCATGGGCTCAAACAATTCTCTTGCCTCAGCCTCCCAAGTAGCTGGGACTTTAGACACCCACCACAATGCCTGGCTAGTTTTAGAGATGAGATCTCACTCTTGCTCAGGCTGGTCGTGAGCTCAATCATCCACCTGCCTCAGCCTCCCAAGTGTTGGGATTACAGGTGGGAGCCATTGCGCCTGGCTGTTATTTATTTTCTTCTTCTGGCTTTTTTTTTTTTTTTTCTTCTTCTTTTTCTAGTTACTGGAGATGCAGCATCAGGTTAGATAATTTGTGATCTTTCTGTCTTTTTAAAGTTAGCATTTAAGACTGTGAATTTTCTCCTTAGTACTGCCTTTTTTGTATCCAATAGATTTTGAAAGCTTATGTCCCCTTTGTCATTCAATTTGAAGAATCTTTTGATTTCTATCTTAATTTCATCATTGACTCTATGAACATTTAGCAGAAAGTTTTTTAATTTCCAGGACTTTGTGTGGATTTGGGAGTTTTACATTGAATTGATTCTATTTTTATTCCACTGTGGTATGAGAAGATAAATGGCATGATTTCCATTTCTATGAATTTGCTGAGAGTTACTTTTTTGGCCTAAGATATGATCAATCTTAGAAACTGTGTCCCATATACTGATGAGAAGAATGTATATTTCTTAGTTTTCATGTAGAGTCTTCTGTAAACATCTGTAGTTCCATTTGTTCTACACTTCTTTTTAAGTCTGGTATTTCTTTGTTGATTTTCTGCTTTAATAATCTGTCAGTTTTGTCAGTGGGTGTTGCAATCCCTAGATATTATTATGCTACTGTGCATTTTTTTTTTTGTTTAGTTTTGGTAAACGTGTTTTATGTATCTAGGAGGTTTTGTGTTAGCTGAATATATATTTAGGATTATTATTATGAAAAGGATGCTCACTTTTCATTATATAATGCTCACCTTTGTATTTTTTTAATCACTGTTTATCTAATGTCAATTTTATCTGATATGAGAATGGCTGCACCTGTTCATTTTTGGTTTTCATTTGCTTGAAGTATTTTTTCCCATGCCTTTACCTTGAGTATGTGTACATCCTTGTGAGTTACTTGGGTTTCTTGAAAACAAATATACTTTAGTGATGATTTTCACTATTCCACTATTCATTCAGCCTATCTTTTAATGGGAAGATTAAGACCAGTCATGTTCAGTATTAGTATTGATATGTGGGGTACTTTTCTGTTTGTTATATTGAATGATAAGTTGATATCTTGTTGCTTTGTTTCCTTTGTTAGTGTTTTATAGGAGCTGTGAGCTTTAAATTTCAAGTGTTTTTATACTGGTGGGTATCTAATATGCTGTTCCATGAACAGTACACTATTGAGCATTTCATATAGGGCACATTTAGTAGTGACTGATTCCCTTAGTGTTTGCTTGTCTGAAAATGTCTCTACTTCTCCATAATTTATAGAACTTAGTTTTGCAAGAAACAGAATCCTTAGCTTGCAGTCGTATTGTTTAAGAAAATTTAAAATGATACTGAAATCCTTTCTGGCTTGTAAGGTCTCTGCTGAGAAGTCTGCTATTAGTCTGATGTGTTTTCCTTTGTAGGTTAGTTGTGGATTTAATCTTACAGCTTGTAGCACTTTCTAGATCATGTTGACTTTCAGCATGTTTATTAATATGTTTATTAAAGATATCCTATTTGCTATGAGTCTTTCTGGTGTTCAATGACTATCTTGTATGTGGATATATGAATAAATCTCTAGTAATAACAGAGAAGTTTTTATTAACCTCAACCAGATTTTCCATGCTTTCTGCTTTTGGTTATTCTACATTGTCCCATTCCCCGTGTGATTGTCACAGTCCAAGCCAGTCTTGGAGGATCTTCATTTGAAATGGTTGGTCTTTAGGCTACTGATGAAACCTCAGGCAAGGATCTGGAATAGTTCTTCTCTAAGGAGGCAGGTGCTGGAAGAGATTGCTCTGTCCAGGTCTCCCCACAGCAGTAGCAGTGGCTCCTTGGTAAGGCTATCTAGCTGGTGGGCACAGGTTTCAGGGCTGTGTGTGTGTGCTCCACCCGCATCTAGATACAATGGCAATATGCAGCAGGATGCAGCTTTTGTCTAGAAGGTCCATGGTGGAAAGCTAGACCACATGTATGGCATTACATGGTACTAGAGGAGTGTGGTCTGATGGCTACTACATGGGTCAGTGGGGATGTGGACCATGGTGTGGTGGCACATAGGTTTGGGGGCTTGTTCTTCAGGTTAGTAGGCAGAGCTGCATGGGCTGGGCTGCTAGATTGTTGATGCTCTCTACTGTTGTTGGGGCTGCTACTGTGGGACCTCTTGATGTCTGCACTTGCTCCATTCCAATGCTCTGGGTTAGGAGCTCTCAGTCACAGGCATATGAGAGCATTTGCTCTCCCTGCTTCCTGTCCAGGCTGGTAAGAGGTGATGTGGGGGCAGCTGCATGAAGCTGATCCCTGTAGGGAGCTTCAGATCCAAGTGGTTAGAGTGGCATCAGCTATAGCAGCCCAGGAACAGAGGCCTGCTGAGTCTGCTCTTCAATGTGACTTACCATACAGTCTTCAAGTAGTTCCCTGATCAGAATGGAGGCCCACAGTGGGGATCTCTCAAAGCTCAAGTCATAGAGTCTCTGTGTGGAGCATGTGGCCCTGGGGCTCCATCCTTTATCCTTTCTCCATATGTAGGTATCTCCCCCCATGTACCTTCTGATCTTTGTGTGTGGATCTCCTGGTCCTTATCTCCTTCACTCTAAGTGTCTCCCATCATCTCTCTGATGATTTGCAGTGCTCTCTCCAACAGAGTCCATTTATATGCATGCATCTGTATTTACATCTTTTGATCCTCTCCTTGAGAGCAGAATGTGTGGGCTCCTTCTAGTTCACTGTTTTGGCCCCTAAAATTATCTATTGCTAGATTTATTGATCTATCGTCTATCCTCTTATTTCCAAAACTCTTTTAGAAACATTTTATTTAGCATATTAATGATTCCTGTAGCAGCATAAATGCTCATTGTGAATCTCAAAGTAGGGGGTTAATACATAATTCTCCTTTTTTTATTGGTGATGACCATTAAACAATCCCCAGCACTAGTTTTACATGAAAAACAAACTTTGAAAATGAGAATTCCAGGAAGTAGTGTTTTGTTTATTTAAAAATAAAGTTTAGAATGAAAAATAAAAGTTGATAGTTGAAGTTGGGTGATGGTTATGCGGAGATTCATAATATTTTATTGGATGTATTTATGCTATAATAAACCTGAAATTTGTTTTATAATAAAAAAATAAGTTTTTTAAAAGTATGGAGTTCTCATTTCACTTATTCTTTCATTGCTAGGCTCAAGAAGTATTTTAAATATTTTTAAATGATTTAAATGGTCATTTTAAATGTTTTTGCCCTGAAATTTCATTTAGATATTTTCTTAGTAGTGGTGAAGTGGCCCTATCAACACCAGGACCCTGCTAAGAATGAAGGGAGATGTTCTTCATGGGTCAGAATCACAATCAGGGAAACAGGGCTGTTCAAGATAAACTGAGATGGATGGTCTACCACTTGCTTGGTATTCTACTGAAAATCCTTTAAAAAGGCTTATCTGAAAGTGAACAAGCAAATGAGTAAATATAATGAGCAAATAAACCTCAGAAGCAATGCCAATTTTTTCCTGTTCTGCTTGAACTTGTGAATGAGTCAGGTTATTATTCATAAGGGAGGGTTGTGCTTCCTTCTTTGGGAGAATGACTTTCCAAACATAAGCTTCCTGGCAATGCATGCTGCAGGGTTTGGGTACAGCATGCATGACTAACCTTTTGAGAACTAAGGAGCTCCCAAGTGCCAGTTGGCTATCGAAGATTACATGGCTCCCTACCAAATCACTGCCCCCCTGGCAGCCGTGGAAAATCTTTCCCTTATTCAACCATTGTGTCCAGCCAGCTGGCAGGGGTGTGATCACTGGGCTGTGAGTGTGTTGCTGGTGACAAAACTTATGCCTCAAGTCTCAGATGAATGCTTGATATGGTGGGCACACAGTTTTCTCAAACAAAATTATTTAGTTTTGATAACAATGCGAATACCGTCACTATATTTATCTAAAATATAAAACTTCACTATTAATGCGATAACTATTTTACATTTTCAAATTGAATTTTATTTAATATATTTTTCATTTTTTTTTTGCCAGATAACATTAATCACAACTCCAAGCCAGCCTAAGTAACACCACAAAAATGAAAAATACTTCTCAAATGTACAATATACTTTTTGAATAATATTTTGGATATACTATGTCTTAGTCAAGCTTGTACTCAAACTTGATTTTGAGCTTATATTATGGTAGATTTTAAGCAAAATATTTATCTCTCAATAAATATTCAGCTTTTAAGTAATTTAAATCCATATCAGCTATCATGAAAATTATATTTTACTTCACCAAGAACTTTAAAAATATTAATATACTGTAAGTAGAAATTCAACTTTAAGGAATTCAATCTTAGGAAATAATGAGAAAATGACCAAATATATGTCACAATTTTATTTATAATTGTGGTTAACAATAAATTAAATCTGTAATAATTAAGAAAGTGGTGAAATATTTTGTGACTTTCATACTTGAAATATTAGGAATAATTAATTTAAAGTATTCACATAACTTTAGTTTTGGATGCCTTTTTTTCATCTAGCTATATTCAATACCGTAAATATATACGTATAGAACAATATTGGAAGAATGTGCTATAAAACATTAATAGTTATCTCTGTGGAGTTGGTGGATAATTCTCATCATTTTCTTTTTTTTTTTTTTGTAGGGACAGAGTCTCACTGTACCACCTTCAGGTAGAGTGCCGTGGTGTCACACGGCTCACAGCAACCTCTAACTCTTGGGCTTACATGATTCTCTTGACTCAGCCTCACGCAGCTGGGACTACAGGCGCCCGCCACAACGCCCGGCTATTTTTTGGTTGCAGTTTGGCCAGGGCTGGGTTTGAACCTGCCACCCTCGGTATATGGGGCCGGTGCCCTGCTCACTGAGCCACAGGCGCCGCCCAATACTTATCATTTTCTGATATTGATAATCTACTAATGTTATTTAATTTAACTATATTAAATAAGATGTATATATATATCATATATGAATACGTATAACACATATATAGTTGACCCTTGAACAATGTGCGAGTTAGGGGTTCCAACTCCTGACACAGTTGAAAATTCATTTATAACTTTTGACTCGCCCCCAATTTAATGCTAACAATAGCCTTACTCTTAATGACCTTACCATAACTGTATTCTTACAATAAAATAAGCTAGAGAAAAGAAAATGTTATTAAGAAAATCATAAGAAAGAGAAAATCTCTTTACTATTCATTAAGTAGAAGTGGCCATCATCATAAAGGTTTACATCCTTGTCATCCTCAAATTGAATGGACTGAGGAGGAGGAGGAGGTGGAGGGGTTGGTTTTGCTATCTTGTGGATGGTAGGGGGAGAGGTGGAAGAGGTGAATGAGGAAGCAGGTGAGGCAGGCACACTTGGTGTAACTTTACAGAAATACATCGTAATTGCTGATTTTTTTTGGTGTGTTTTCATTTCTCCAAAAATGGCTCTATCTGGTATCAATTATTTTTCCACTATTTGCTTTTGTTTCATTTCTGTATCACAGAAGGGTCCATTGTAAAAGAAGCCAAAGCCATCTTAAGGAACTGGAACATGTCTGCCGTGTTGTCTCAATGTCCACTTGTTTTCTGGCCCTGCTTCTTCTCAGTGGTACTCAACCTTCCTAAGGCTGGGGCCATTTAATACAATTCCTGTATTAACTCAACCCACAGGTTGAGAACCGCTGTAATCTACATCTTTTTCTTCATCATCTGGTATTGGTTTGAAAGCATTCCTCTCCATCAAGTCATCTTCTATTAATTCCTCTTGTGTGGTATCTATTAGCTTTTGGATTTCTCCAGCATCCTTATCCTGAAAACCTTCATACTCCACTTTGTTTATTTCATATTCTTAATCTCTTTCATGATTTCCTTGTTAACTCTGTTGACATCCTTTGAAGTCAGGCACAATATTCTGACACAGTTTCTTCCGGCAGGAGTTTATTATTTCAGGTTTGATGACTTTGATGTTTTATTCTATAACAGCAATGGCATCTTCAGGGGTGTAGTCCTTCCAGGCTTTCGTGATATTGTCTCAATAGGGGTTCTCTTCTACAGCATGGACAGGCCTTTCCACAGAGTACTACTTATAGTGAGTCTTAAATAAAGATCCTTGTGACCCCTGTTCTAGAGACTGACTCAGAGATGTTGTGTTTAGGGGCAAGGAGACCACTTGAATGCTTATGGTATTGAACTCATGGGATTCTGGGTGGCTAAGAGCATTGTCAATATCAAAAGAACATTAAACGGTAGTTCCTTAAAGGCAAAATACCTCCTGATTTCAGGGACAAAGCATGGATGGAACCAATCCAGAAGACAGGTCTTTCCCTCTCAGGTCATCTGGTACAACAGAAAGACTGGCAACTAAGCTGGAATTCATCTTTTTCCTTCAAGGCTTGTGTTCTATACATAAGGGCAGTGGATGGTAGGGGGAGATCCTATCATAAATCCTATCATAAACCTGAACTGCACTTGTATAACTTATAACCCTATCCTTTCGACCTTAAATCCAAACCTCATTCTAAAATTATCAACTGATTGACGAGATAACCAAGAGATGCAGGATCAAGCCTCTATGAAACTCCTTTCAAACTTTTAATTTCTGAAGATTAACTTTTCAAAAAGTGCAAGACATCTCAGAACCTTTTAAGTTTTGTGAAATACCACACCATATATCTTTGATAGTGAATAGGATGCTCAGAAAGTAAAACATTCATTTTCATCTCCCATCTTTTATTTTTAATTCAAAAATAAACCCTCCATAAAATAAACCCCACAATTAGTGCTGTGTCTGCCGCTGTGTTTCATCAGACTCTGCAATATGGTAAACAGCAAAATGTTGGGAGCCAAATAAAGATGAATTTTATGTCTGTTATTCTTCAATATGTATAAAATAAATATGTTTTCTATGGAAAGAAAAGCAAAGTATTTTTTTGCAAAGTCAACTGACTTAGCCCTTAACTAAAAATATTGTGCATTTACTTTGCACTTGAAAATAACCTCTTAATATGCTAACTAGTCAATAATATTAATTTCATGATCAGTTCAAGCATAATGAGAAGCCAATATATTTAAAACCAGTTATTGCTGATAATCAAGTTAAGCTACATTAGCCTAATTAACCAGGTATACTATCCATTTTTTTCCACATAGTTGTCTTCTTTATGTGTATTCTGTAACACAGCGCATGTTTAAAAAACACACAGCTATTACAATGAATTATAAATTAAATCGTTTGCCTATATTCTGTTCAACTTGAGTGCCTTTATTCTGATTTTAGCCTTGTAAAATATGCAATGTTTTGGTACCGATTATATCTTTCTATAACCAACTGATTACCCAACAAATGTATTCTAATGTCAGACACTATTTGCAGGTGCCTTATAGTAAAACCATATAATTTAAATGGATATTAACCTGATGTCTAGGTTTGAAAAAAAAATTTTTTTTTTCTAGCATTACTAAATGTTCAGTCTCAAAATTTTCTTACTTTGATGATCTTTACAAATTTAAAGGCTGATTTAGTATAGTTGTAGCTATTCCCTCTCCTGTGATGCATTCTTCAGTTAGGCACTATCCCTATTGCATTTGCTACAAGGAATTAAGGATGCAAGTTTGCATTGCCCTGTATGCAAAATGAGGGGAAGCCACGCTGAGGTAGTCACCTTCACCGTCACACATTCCGTTTAAATCTACAGTAATAGACTCATACTCCTAGAAGGCTTGCTGTGTTTGTTTGCAAACTAGTATGCAGTACTTACAAGTCTGTGGTTTTATTGACATATTACTTTCCATTCCTGTGGTTTTTAATTGAAACCCCCACTGGCTCGCCCAGCTTCAGGAATGCAGAATATAGAAGTTTTATATTTACTTTCCAACTTAGACCAGAGGAACTCAGAAGCTCCAGCATGTGCAATAAAATTTGTAGGTTTTAGTGTTTCATTTGGTCTGTAATAAAATGATGAGTTTTAGCATGTGTTGGGAATTAATGGTTGAATTAAATCTGAGTTTATGAGCAGTTTCTGTTCTAACCTTTCAGCATAATCATAGAATTCAGTTCGGATTTGTTTCCTCAAAACCCTTTAATAAACATTTCCTCTCTGCAACACTCTGTAGTAGGTGCTAAGACTCAAACATGAAGAAAATATTTTTTTCTCTGCAAGTACTCAAGTTGGTAGTACCATGCTGGTTCTTACTCAGCTCCACATAGTACATGTTATTTGGCTTTATTCCTCGTTGCTTGTATTCATTTGTCTCTTTCCTCCTCCTTCTGTGGTCATATTTTGGCAACACAGAAATGAATATTCAATTTGGGTAGTAAATCTTGCAACAAAGGACTGAGCAATTCACAAGGATTAACTTTGTTCAGCTCTTTACTTTACTTTTTGTCTGACCCTGTTTCTTCTCTAAACGTTCATTTCACCAGTTTACAAAGTGTCTGAAGTGGAATCTTGTTTTTTTATCCCTAACATTTTTACATGAGCTTAAAATGCATGAAAGGAAGAAGGGAAACCAGTAATACCTTCATCCTCCTACACCCCCTTTGCCCAGGTCCCAACATCATCTTACCATGTCCTGCAGAGAATAGAACATCCAGGAAGCTTATATTTATGTTGTATTTTCACCAAAGATAGAGAGTGGACCATTAGAATATGCCAAGGAAATCCAATATTTTCACCAAGTTTTTTGGCCAGATATTCAGCTGAATTAAGAAAAATATTGTATCTGTATATCTACATATCCTACAAAAATTACATTGTTATTCAATTTCCTACAAATCTTAATTTAAATTCTTACCTGATATACATCATATGTTGATTTTCTTGGGAAAGACGGCAAATTTACTGAACCTTATTAGACTGAATCAACAAAATCAAGTTTGTAATTGTAAGTACTATTTTTTTCTAATTTTATGGAGAAAAGGAAAGTGAAAAACTTTATCCTTTAATTATGGTAATTGATAATTAGCTATAGGTTAGATTCATGATGTAACATATATAAATCCCTCCAATCTTATTAATAAAATGAAGCATTTCCTTTTGACAAAGTGTTAATGATTTTAGGATATGTGTATAAATGACATCATGATTTGTCATAACATTATGTTCATTATTAGTAAGACGTAAATGCTTAATTGAACTGTCCTTCCATTGTGTATGAGTAATAAATACATCTTCAGATAGAGCTTCTTACTAAATTCTGTATTAATGCACAATTTCAATGATGAGAATTATGAGATATGAAGTGAATAAAGTAGACTTTTGGTTCTATTGCTCCCTTTTTCTTTTCTTTTCTTTTTTTTTTTATTAAATCAAAGCTGTGTACATTAATGCAATGATGGGGTACCATGCTCTGGTTTTATATATAATTTGAAATATTTTCATCACACTGGTTAACATAGCCTTCCTGGCATTTTCTTAGTTATTGTGTTAAGACATTTATATTCTACATTTAGTAAGTTTCACATGTACCCTTGTAAGATGCACCATAGATGTGGTCCCACCAATTACCTTCCCTCCAGCCAGCCTCCCCCCTCCCCTCCCTTTCCCCTTTCCTCATATTCTTAGGTTATAATTGGGTTATAGCTTTCATATGAAAGCTATAAATTAGTTTTGTAGTAGGGCTGAGTACATTGGATACTTTTTCTTTCATTCTTGAGATACTTTGCTAAGAAGAATATGTTCTAATTCCATCCATGTAAACATGAAAGAGGTAGTCTCCATCTTTCTTTAAGGCTGCATAATATTCCACGGTGTACATATACCACAATTTATTAATCCATTCATGGGTCGATGGGCACTTGGGCTTCTTCCATGACTTAGCAATTATGAATTGAGCTGCAATAAGCATTCTGGTACAAATATCTTTGTTATAATGTGATTTTTGGGCTTCTGGATATATACCTAGTAGAGGAATTGTAGGATCGAATGGCAAGTCTACTTTTAGATCTCTGAGTGTTCTCCAAACATCTTTCCAAAAGGAACGTATTAGTTTGCATTCCCACCAGCAGTGTAGAAGTGTTCCCCTTTCTCCACATCTACGCCAGCATCTCTGGTTTGGGGATTTTGTGATATGGGCTAATTTTACTGGAGTTAGATGATTCTCAAAATAGTTTTGATTTGCATTTCTCTGATGATTAAGGATGATGAGCATTTTTTTCATATGTCTGTAGGCCATGCACCTGTCTTCTTCAGAGAAGTTTCTCTTCAAGTCCCTTGCCTGCCCTGAGATGGGTTCACTTATTCTTTTCTTGCTAATACGTTTGAGTTCTCGGTGGATTCTAGTGATAAAACTTTTGTTGGAGACATAACCGGCAAATATCTTCTCCCATTCTGAGGGATGTCTGCTTGCTTTACTTACTATGTTCTTGGCTTTGCAGAAGATTTTTAGTTTGATCAGGTCCCAGTAGTGTATTTTTGATGCTGGTTCAATTGCCTGGGGAGGCGGGGGTCCGCCTCATAAAATATTCACCCAGGCCGATTTCTTCAAGAGTTTTCCCTGAACTTTCTTCTAGTATTTTTATAGTTTCATGTCTTAAATTTAAATCTATAATCCAGTGAGAGTCTATCTTAGTTAATGGTGAAAGGTGTGGGTCCAGTTTCAGTCTTCTACAGTTCACCAGCCAGTTCACCCAGCACCATTTGTTAAATAGAGAATCTTTTCCCCACTGAATGTTTTTAACATCCTTACTAACCAAAGCCATATACATTTTTAATGCAATTCCTATTAAAGCTCCACTGTCATACTTTAAAGACCTCAAAAAAACAATATTTTGTTTTATATGGAATCAGAAAAAACCTCAAATAGCCAAGACAGAAATAAAAACAAAGCAGGAGGAATCACACTACCAGACCTCAGACTATACTATAAATTGATAGTGATCAAAACAGCATGGTACTGGCATAAAAACAGAGAGGTAGATGTCTGGAACAGAATAGAGAACCAAGAGATTAACCCAGCTACTTACTGGGTTATTTGATCTTTGACAAGCTTATTTCTCCCTTTTTAAATGTTATTAAGCAACACATGTTTTTTTCCTGAGGTTATGGCAACACAAACATATCTAATGCCAGTGAAACAATAGTAATAATGCTAAATTGAGATGTAAATAATAAAAATGAAATATCTAAAACAAGCATTGCTGGAAAGATTAATCCTAACTAACAAATAAATAAATGGAATGAGAGAGATGAAAAAGACTCTGATTACCAAGAATGTAAAGGGGTCACATCACAATGATAATAAGAAGACATTATGAACTGGATGTTAGTAAAAATTTAAGTTAAGGTGAAATGAAGGAATTTGTTGAAAACCACCCACCACTTGATACCAAACAGAGACAAAAATAAATCAAAAATGTCTCAAAAATTGAGTCTTAAATTTAAAACTTACCCACAGGGTAACCACAGGTCCAGATGGCAGTATGTCCACACAGAAACAGAAAAATATTGCAATAAAGAGGACCTAAATATATGGAAGTTGACACCACATTCATGGATATGAAGCAACAATAATTTTTTTTTTTTATTGTTGGGGATTCATTGAGGGTACAATAAGCCAGGTTACACTGATTGCAATTGTTAGGTAAAGTCCCTCTTGCAATCACAAGAATGGAGAAGCAACAATAATTTTAAAATGTCAATTTCCCCCAAATTTCTCCATCCAGTGAACAACAGACCACTTCTATTCACTTGAATACTGAAATGATTGCTTATTGAAACTGTTAAGACAAGGATCTTACCCTGGAAAATTAAATCTCTGCCTCCCATGTTTTTAGTGATCTCTAATGAGATTTGTAATTAATCCTGGACTCAGATTCCTTGAGGGAGCTAGAAGTCTCCAGTCTCTCTTGATATATCCAAAAGTGCTAGCATTTCAGAAAATCCCCAAAGCTCGAAGAAATCACTTAGAGTGCTGATGTCCCTGCCACCCTTTGACATCCAAAGTGATTTACTTTTAAATGTGGCATTGTGTGAAATCATTGATTTAACTGTCCACTGCAAAGGGACTTGACTTTTCTCTGTTGAAGTGTTTTATTTAAAAGGACTTGGCTCTCTCTATAGATAAGTGAGGAAACCTTTCAAACTTTAGAACCTGAATTATTGAATGATATCTAATCTATTTTAGTCTCCTTTTTTGAAAAATAAATGGGGGATGAAGGGGTATTATATATGTATATATTTTTGTTTTAAATTATGTAATCATGTTATTATCTGAAACTAATACCATGCTGTTAAAATTTAGATAAAGTGTCCTGTAATGCATACAAAATGTTCATTTGCTGAAGGCCATTAAGTTAATTTCCTGGCAACAAGATTAAATGCAAGGCATTTACATAATCATTAGTTGTGAGGTGTAGAAAAGATAATTAAATATTCCACCACATTAATTTCTATTTAATTAACTGTGCTTTAGTGATCCTTCTGTCTGAATATTAATATTGTGTAAATAAACAATTAGAATGCATGCTTCCTCTTAAAATTAGGTAAAAGATGCAATTATTAATTTAATTATATCTTATTTTGAATCCTAATCATGTTAATACAGTTTAAAAAGGTCTATCATTGGTCTCATTGATGACATTCTCACATTTTATATTTCCAACCACAATGCAGCTTTTGGACATAAATATTTATTCATTTAGTTTATATCATAGTTAATTGCTTTCCTAATATTATTCTGTGGTTCCTTTAATTCAGTACTGATACTGTACTTGGGAAATGAGTATACTATACAGAAAAGAACAAAACTTAATCTCAAATAAGATTAAATGGGTAGAAGCTAGAGCCAAGATTTATAGCCAAGGAAGAGTACACAGGAAGGTAAAATTTCCAAAGTTTTAAGAGGTTTTTTTTTTTGTGTGTGTGTGTGTGTGCATATAGTATTAGGAAAACTCTTGCAAAGATAATTAGCCATTACTGAATCTACAAATGTTCTTGTCTTAGGTTACAGACATTTGTGGCAGGTGTAGATGGGAATGAAGTGACATCTGCACAATACATTCACTGTCTGCTAAAGATTCTTGGCCTTATTTGCCTGGATATTTTGGAGGCCTGGAAATAAAAATATCTTTGAGGGTAGTAGGACTCTCATCCTACATCATGAGAATGCAATCTTAGCTAAAATATTAAGTTACATGAAAATATCACTATGAACTGGTTATATTTTCCCACCAGGAGAAGAATTTTTTTTTTTTATATTGAATTGTCACATCCCAAGCAAAAATGTTTGTGTTTTCCGCATGCAATATTTATTTGGGCAAACAATTCAATACTGATTTTAACTGTCTAAATAGACTTTTCAGGGAAAATGATGTGTTTCACTAACACATATTTCCTATTAGAAACATATGTTTCTAGAATTATAGAAGGGGGAATAATAAAGGTGCTTTTGTTTCCTTTCAAAGCTTTGGGGACTTTTAAACTTACAATATGATATGGTTAGTGTTCCCTTGGGTTGACCAAAATATATTCTCTTCTGATTTGGGAAACTAACTGTTCTACATGTTGAAAATCAGTTTGCTTGTGTAGAAAGTTCATACTTCCATCCTTTTCAACCCCCAAAATGCCAACTATGATGCACAAGGGATCCTATAGTACCCACTTTCCCAGGCTAAGTTCTGAACCACTTGATACTATCCATGACTCATAAATCCTAATAGGGATTTTCTAGCTACTATTTCTCACTTTGTTTTGTCTCCTCCTTCAACTCCATTTCTGATAGAGTCACTCTGTTGTCCTGTGCTCACGTAGCTTTAGTATCACTAGAATGTTTGGATTTTTAGTTCATCCAGGTAACTATGACATTTTCTCATTCATTCCAAGAATATTTCTGAGCAACTACTTTTTCAGTTTCTGTGACTACCAAGATGAGTAAGACAACAGTCTTATTTGATCTTTTTTGTCTATTAAGGAGTACCCGAGGATGGTTAATTTATAACACAAAAGGATTCATTTGTTTCATGGTTCTGCAGGCTGTACAGGAATCATGGCACCGGCCTCTGCTTTGGTGAGGACATCAGGCTGTTTCCAGTCATGTGTAGATGACATGGTGACAGAGGAAGAAAGAGGAGGAAGGTGTCAGGCCCCTTTTAGCAACAAGGTTGAGAGATCACATTTCAACATGGGACTTGGGGGGAGCAAACAAATCATAGCAAGAGACAACCTTATAAACCATTTATGTATCCTGGTAGAGGGCACATATAATACATGGGTAAATAAGTACATTTGTATGTAATGAACCTTTCTTCTCTGCCACTAATAAAACTTGGGGGTTAGATTCAAACATTTAGGCTCATGGTAAGGTGAGCGGTGATTTCAGAGGATGCATTTCCTTTGCAGGAGGAAGTTTGCTTTTTCTAAATCTCCACTTCCTTGAGGGATAATAGCTGTGTTTCCAAAGCAAGACCGGGAACCAAAAATTACGGACAATTTATAGTCATAGAGGGTTTCGTTGCTGCAATTGATGAAGCACTGCCCATAGCTCTTGGGACAGGTGTTCCCATATTCTCGCTGCAATGCTCTGAATCCCGCTATGGAATGCACAGATCATTGCATATAAATAATTCAAAACAAGTCTCAGTAAACGCTTGTCCTTTCTTCTGTTTGAAATGTTAATTTTCTTTTTGAAGTTTTTCCTGTTTGATAGTGGGACACAGTTTTGCTTGTTTCAGTGCCAAAGATAGACTGGTAGAACGGTGTAAATGCCTTCTGTGCTACAAAGAATAGAATTTCAAAATTAAGGAAAAAAAAAAACTATATTCAGTGAAGCCAAGTTTTCAACTTCATCTTTAAAAAATTATATTTTTTATAAGTTCTAAGTTCAATTTAATTACAAATAAAATTATATTTCTTCTAGAAAAATCATATCTCAAAATTCTCAGATAGGTATTTACCATAAGTGTATGGTATTTTATTGTATTTGTATAGTCTCATACATTTATATGATATCTCTACATATACAGGGTGTCCATAAAGTGCTATTGCACACAAACTTTATGGACACTCTATATTATTCAGATCTTTATTTTATTATTATATTTATAAAATGTTTTAGATTAAAAAGAGAACATTTTTAAAAAATCAAACGTTTTTTAAATATTAAAAACCAGAGATAAATCAAAATAAAAAAATCTCAAACACGGCAAATTTCTATGGAGTTAATGGTAGAAAACATGTGGAGATCTTAGAACAGTTCTGCAGTTCTGATAAACATTAAAAAAATAGCATTTTAATTTAATTACAATTTTGGTAATTTACCCAAGAACTACCAGTGTTTGTATTATATTTTGAAATATTCAGAAAACTGATAATCCAGTCTTTCTTAGATATCTTTATCTTGTTATAGTTTGAATAAGAGTTTGATTAGGGTTCCAATCATCCAGGGCTTCAGTGGTTAAAATAAAAATGGAGACAGAAAGAAGCAGGAAGTATGTGGGTTCAGATGTACGTTTCAATTCAATGCTGAAGTGTGGAAGCATTGCATCCTCATGTGACATACAGGAGCTCTCTGAAAACCAAAGGGGCCACTTCGCTTTTAGTAAAGCAATAACTGATAACCCAGAACTCTGATAGGATGCCAGCATCCTCGTATGAAAGAATCTTGATATTGGAGAAGAGTGGGTTTTGGAACTGGAAGGTGAGACTCTGTATCCCAGCTCTGCCATTTACCAGCTATGAAGTACTGGACACTTCATTTCAGCATTTGAGATATTTTGGGTAAAAAGCAAGGAAAATAAGAAAAAAAATATTACTTATGTAATCAGATATTAAACTTCATGTGTTGGGTTTGGTGGCTAATGACTATAATCCCAGCACTTTGGGAGGCTCAGGCAGGAGGATCTGAGTGTCAGAGCAAAACCTGTCCCTAAACAATAATAATAATAATAATAAAACTTTGTGTTATTAAAACCTGTCCCTAAACAATAATAATAATAATAAAACATTTTGTCTGAGTGTCAGAGCAAAACCTGTCCCTAAACAATGATAATAATAATAAAACTTTGTGTGCATGACAGTCACTAGATAAGCTAGTTAAAAAATACCATGTTCAATGTTGCACTTCATTTGGAATCTCAATTTTAAGAGTAAATTATGGTATTATAGTGCAAGAAGTCCACAATCAAGTCCCAGTAGTGTATTTTTGAAGCTGCTTCAATTGCCCGGGGGGGTCCTCCTCATAAAATACTCGCCCAGACCAATTTCTTCAAGGGTTTTCCCTGCACTCTCCTCTAGTATTTTTATAGTTTCATGTCTTAAGTTTAAATCTTTTATCCAGTGAGAGTCTATCTTAGTTAATGGTGAAAGGTGTGGGTCCACTTTCAGTCTTCTACAGGTTGCCAGCCAGTTCACCCAGCACCATTTGTTAAATAGGGAATCTTTTCCCCACTGAATGTTTTTAATTGGCTTATCAAAGATTAAATAACGGTAAGTAGCTGGATTCATCTCTTGGTTCTCTATTCTGTTCCAGACATCTACTTCTCTGTTTTTGTGCCAATACCATGCTGTTTTGATCACTATTGATTTGTAGTATAGTCTGAGGTCTGGTAGCGTGATTCCTCCTGCTTTGTTTTTATTTCTGAGTAATGTCTTGGCTATTCGAGGTTTTTTCTGATTCTATATAAAACAAAGTATTGTTTTTTCCAGATCTTTAAAGTATGACAGTGGAGCTTTAATAGGGATTGCACTGAAATTATATATTGCTTTGGGTAGTATAGACATTTTAACAATATTGATTCTTCCCAGCCATGAGCATGGTATGTTTTTCCATTTGTTAATATTTTCAGCTATTTCTTTTCTTAGATTTTCATAGTTCCCTTTATAGAGATCTTTCACATCCTTTTTCAGATAAATTCCCAAATATTTCATCTTCTTTGGCACTACTGTGAATGGGATAGAGTCCTTAACTAAAAAGCTTCTGGACAGCCAAGAACACAGTAAGTAAAGCAAGCAAACAGCCCTCAGAATGGGAGAAGATATTTGCAGGGTATATCTCTGACAAAGGTTTAATAACCAGAATCCACAGAGAACTCAAACGCATTAGCAAGAATAGAACAAGGGATCCCATCGCAGGCTGGGCAAGGGATTTGAAGAGAAACTTCTCTGAAGAAGACAGGCGTGCGGCCTTCAGACATATGAAAAAATGCTCATCATCTTTAATCAGCATAGAAATGCAAATCAAAACTACTTTGAGATACCATCTAACTCCAGTGAGACTAGCCTATATCACAAAATCCCAAGACCAGAGATGTTGGCGCGGATGTGGAGAAAAGGGAACACTTTTGCACTGCTGGTGGTAATGCAAATTAATACATTCCTTTTGGAAAGAGATATGGAGAACACTCAGAGATCTAAAACTAGATCTGCCATTCAATCCTGTAATCCCTCTACTGGGCATATACCCAGAAGACCAAAAAGCACATCATAACAAAGATTTTTGTACCAGAATGTTTTTTGCAGCTCAATTCATAATTGCTAAGTCATGGAAGAAGCCCAAGTGCCCATCGATCCACGAATGGATTAATAAATTGTGGTACATGTACACCATGGAATATTATGCAGCCTTAAAGAAAGATGGAGACTTTACCTCTTTCATGTTTACATGGATGGAGCTGGAACATAGTCTTCTTAGTAAAGTATCTCAAGAATGGAAGAAAAAGTACCCAATGTACTCAGCCCTACTATGAAACTAATGTAGGGTTTTCACATGAAAGCTATAACCCAGTTACAACCTAAGAATAGGGGGAAGGGGGAAAGGGAGGGGAGGGAGGGGGGAAGTGGGTAGAGGGAAGGGGATTGGTGGGATTACAGCAGGGGTGCATCTTACAAGGGTATATGTGAAACTTGGTAAATGGTCTGTGAAGCTAGTGAATGATGCCCCATGATCATATCGATGTACACAGCTATGATTTAATAAAAAATAAAATAAAATAAAATAAAATAAAATAAAAGAAGTCCACAATCCATACTTTTCAACAATTTTTATGGGATTAGTGATTCTTTTTAAATTATCAAATGAGACAAAGGTATCAAAATATCTCGTAGCTTTTCAACTTGCTAAGCTTTTTTTGTGGCAGTGTTTTGATGATTTTTATTGTCCCAACTCTATGACAATTAATTAAGCAGCTTCAGGAAGTAATTTCACTTTTCTGTTTCAGCTTCCATATTGATAAAATCAGTAGCTTTTGCTGGTTTAACAATTTTAAGCTAATGTGTTTGATTATCACATTAGTTTATTGTTGCTTTATTCATTTAAAAATGCATGTGTATGTACTAAAATGACCCTACAAAATGCATGCTATGTTATTGATTATCACATTAGTTTATTGATGCTTTAGTCATGTAAAAATGCATGTGTATGTACTAAAATGACACTTAAAAAATGCATGATATGTTATCATGATTGTGGGACAATTTTTGGATACTTTTCAGAATTGTAGATAACAGAGTTCTTTTCCTGTCAAAAATGGTTTTACCAAAAATTCCTTTCATACAGGAAGTGGATAATGCTATTGAAGCTATGATTTCCTCATATTGAATTAGGGGAAAAGAAAGGGAGAGACAAATTTTCCAAATAACTTCAATTTGAATAGGGAATAGACGTCTTACTAAATGGAAACCCTTTCTACATGGAGCTTCCTAAGTTGAATTAAATTCTGGCACTAATGTCAGTCTGCTGTCTATTCCATTTACTTATTCTGCAAATGGTCAAATAAGGAAGAAATCTAGGAAACAGAAAACATGATTAGTTTTAAAGGCAAGTGGGGGATGCATGGAAAATTTCTCAAAGGATTTATCACCCAGAAGTTTTGAAGACGAGTAGGTATTCCAACCTGTGTCAACTTCAGGAGCCTGAGTACAATACAAAGTCCTTAGCCTACTGTTCTTGGACCCAGTGAAGGCTTTCTGTTTCCAATGAGATGAGAAAAAGGCCAGGAGGAAGTATTCTGGTAGTGATCTCTTTTTTTCTCAGTTTTTCCATAGTTTAGCATGACTATTTCCAGAAAGGAAACCTCAGGGAAAACCAAATGCTAAGGTTGTCACCCAACTACTTCATGATACTACAGTGAGATTATCATCTAAAATGATTGTTCTCTGCGCCCATTTCTCTATGCCAAGTTATCTATGGAAATAATTGCAATTAGCCAGGGGTGTGGAAAGATGCTTCCTGAGTCAGAAAAGAAAAGAAAAGGGATTTTTTGATTAATGGTAACTTCTTATTTTAAGGACCCTAAAAATTTGATGTTTTTAAAATTTTGCATGGGTCCCATATCCCAGCTTGCCTATTAATGGGGATAAGATACATTTTATAAAATTTCCTTTAATTTTCTTGGGATATCTGTGCTCTATGTACGATGAGACCAACTTTCTTCAATTAGCAAAGTACTAATTTGAATAAAGTTAAACTATTTAAATGTCCACAGAGAGTTAATGAAACTAATTGAGTTAAAGATATATTGAAAATGTTGAGTAATTATATTATTATAATAACATACTCATGCAAGCATAAGTACAATAAAAATAAAATGAAACAAATGACAGAATAGAGGATGGTATCGAAGCTTCCCAGGTTTCCATATAAGATATATATAAAATCTCTAGGACTTTATTTTTGGAAAACCCAAAGAAATTTAGTATTAACATCTCCTGACACCACATAAATCTTTATTTTGTGTCCTGACCTTCTTACTTAAAGGAAGATATTTCTGGATATTCTAAAATATTCTAATTTTAATTTTACTTTAAGCTTAGTTTTTATTTACTGTGGTAAAGTGATGACAAGGGAATGGAGTGTTGTGCATGACAAATTATAATTAATCCTTTCCCCTGAAAGCAGAGGTTACTTGGAAATTGATGTATGCATAATTTTTAATAGATGGAGGTGGTAATGGAAATAGATCTAAAAAATTGCTTAAAAATAAATTCATGATCACAGTCGTGCCAGTTTATTATTGATATTTTGCTACACTGCTCTCTTTGAAAATTGTCTTTCTCTGAACATAGTTCAACTACGTATTTTCTATAGCTGGTAAACTTGGAAATGTACTCTCATTTAGCTCTGAATAATTCAGAAAAGGAAGTTGTTTAGCACATGTAACAGAGGGGCATTAGAGAAGTGAAAAAGCCCTGGCTTAGACACAAGTGGAATAAATCTTCATCTATCCCAATGCTGCGACTTGAATTCGTTGATTCACTCCCCTAATTTCCCTCCTACTGCCTCTCTCTGTGTCCGCTTTACCTCTATTTTTTTCTTTCTCTCTCTTCCCTTCCATTCTCCTTTCCTCCTTCTTTAGATCTTCCCTCCCTCCCTTACTCTCATCCTTTACACTCTTCTTTTTACTTTCTCTATCTTTTCCTCTCTTCTAAAACTTTAATTTATCGTGTGGCACTTCATTATGTCTCATACCCACTGGTACTTATAACAAAATTTGTTTGCATGTGAGGATGTGCATGTCTGAGTGGGCAATCATGATCAGGGCACCTCTATTGTTTGTTTTTTTTTTCAGATCTCACTCTAAGAGCTGCCTGTTTTTGTTCCAGTGATGCTTCAGATGTCCTGATTGTATTGGATGATGCAATTATTTCTCAATTATTTATTCATTTAAGCAAGCATTCATCTAAATATTGATGACACTGTATTTGTTTATTTACTTATTTATTCATCCATGAATTCATATTAGGTAGGTGCACAGTACTTGGAATTTAATAATTTAAAATAAAAAAAACAATAAACAATAAAATAAAAAAATAAAATAAAATAAACAATAAAATAAAATAAAAAGCCTACAAAAAACCTAGACTCTCCTAGAACAGAGCATCAGATAAGCAGGTAATTATAATACAGCATGATTAATGTTGTTAAGTTTTGTTGGCACATGGAAGGATCATAGGGATAAACAGAAAAAATAGCTAAAAATTTGGAGGGGAGTCTCATTTGTAGGGATCAGGAAACAAAAGTTCTAATAAACATTTCAGAATTCAGTCTGACTATTTCCCAAAGGTGATATCAAAGTTAAAATAACGTAACGGAGTTGATATCTCAGTCTATATTCTTGAGCAAAAAAGAATTTGAGGAAAACCTAAAACTTTATGCCAGGGAAAGATGAAAGAATGAAAAAGGGAAGCGAGGAATGAGAAATTGAGAAGAAAATTCAACGTGGTGTATAGCTTCATAGGAAAAGCCAGAAGGTTGCTTGGTAATGCTGGACATGGGTAGAAGCCAGATGGGATGTCTGCATCTCTCACTCCTATCTCTGCTCTCTCACTGAGTAAAGTTTGCTTCATGAATCATTCGCCACACTTCTGAGTTGTGTTACCTGGCCTCTTTGGGAAGCCACTGGGAAATAAGAGCTTCCATGGGTCTAGATGTGACTGCCCTGGCCACTGGATTGGCCACTGAAGAGCACCGAAAGCCTTATCAAGCCCAGTTTACTCCTTAGGAATGGCTAAGCATAGTTAGAACTATTGTTAGAATAGTTAGAATGACTTGAGAAAACTACAAGTGTCAAGAGACAAAGCCACAGTGTTGGTAACCAATGTTTTTGCCTGTGGGACCAGTGGAAGGGTATAAGTTATTACTGGACAAATAGTAGCACCATTGACCAAGGTCAGCAGCTAGGCAGGCCTGTGTGACTCTTAGGAAGAATATACATCAGTTCCAGGGCAGAAAATCCAGGTAGAGGTGGATTTGGAGTGAGGGATTTTATACTATATTTTTATTATTTGGTTGCAGTTCCATAAAGGTCTACATATAGGAAGGATTATGATAGAAGTGTTAGGAGAATAGCTAGAACTAGAGCTTTAAGAGAATCATATGCCTATTTGTACTTTTTCTGAAAGAAATTGAGAAACCACTGTAAGACATTGTAAGCATTTGCATTTTAATGTCTAACTCCAAAAAGGTAGTTCTAATTCAGCCTTTGTATCATTAGATGTGATTGACTGATTCCAGATACAAATTAAAACTGGGTACAGAAATCATCATTATCATCCCCATGACAATAATAATGATTAAAAAATGCCAATATTAATTTTACTACAGTACCTTATGTATGTAGAAGTGTCCTCATTTGTGTAATGAGGGTGTTAACAGTATCTTCCACAGAGTGATGGTGTGAAGGATTTGCCCACTATTAAAGAATTATTCAGTGATGCTTTTTAAAACACGGCAAAAAAAATTTCGTTTTAGGACCATCACAGAAAGATTAGGCAGCATAGCAGTGAGATTTTGCAGTGGAAGGAGGAATTGGATTCAACTCCAAACACAGCATGGGTAAGTTAAAGTTTATAACCAGGAGATGTATAGGGATCTATGGTTGGAAAATTACCAAGAGAAGACAACCAACAGAATTCTTTCTGAAGACAGGCCAGGGTGATCAGACATTACCTGGGGGATGGTGGAGGATGTGGAAACGGATTAATTATTAAGAATGGTTGGAAGGGCACCCATGCTCAGGGGTTAGGGTGCCACTGGGACTGGTGGGTTCAAACCTGGTCTGGGCCTGCTAAACAACAATGACAACTACAACAAGAACAAAAAAATAGCCAGGCATTGTGGTGGGCACCTGTAGTTCTAGCTACTTGGGGGCTGAGGCAAGAAAATCGCTTAAACCCAGGAGTTTGAGGTTGCTGTGACCTGTGACGCCACGGCACTCTACCTAGGGTGACACAATGAGACTGTGTCTCAAAAAAAAAATTACTCAGAGATCCAAAGTGGGGATTTCTTGCTAAACTGACTTAATAGGGCTCTTTGTTAAAACTAGATTTTATGAGGAAGTACATAGATAGGCCTGCATATGAGAATGTTCAGGAGCCTCAGTAAAGTTTGCCTAAGCATGGCATCTTTGCTGCCATCATCTCACAGCAGCAACTCAGATGTAGGGTCTAAATCTGGTGTTGACTTTACTTACACATTGAACCCTTAACTCTGTAGCTATCCTCTCTTCCTCTGATAGTAAAATGTCCTACACTATTACTTGATCACATATTTTAATATTTTTCCCCTAGATTATCATCTCATTTTCATACTTCATTTTTTAATGCATGTGAATCTGGGAGCCAATTAGCTGATAATAAATTACAAAAATGCGAAAACTGTAGTCTGAGTTGACCAGAGCCCTTGGGCTGCGATTTGTTCATTTAAAAAATATACACAAATACGAAGACGTGGACACAGATGAACGCAGACTTGCATACACAGATAGATGTTTTCTCTTGATTTTTCTTTTAAAATCAAGAATTTTGAATATTAAGCAGCTGAATTATTCAAATAAATCTTAGATAATCTGATGCTTTAGAACTGTGTTATTTCCCTCCAAGGTACATTCTGAATAGATTGACTATCTGACTTCAGGATTTAAAAAGTGAATTACCTCTTTGTTTCTTCAATAGTTATCATCTTCTTTCATCTCTCTGTTTGCATTTATATGTATTTCCTGAAGCAAACAAGCAAATAAAAATTTTATTTGTGTATAGTAATTGCAGACTGTGATTGATAACAATAAATTCCACCTTTAGGTTAAGCATAGTCTTTTCTTGCAAGTGAAATTATGTAGGTTTAAAGTACAAAAAACTTTGCACATTGATTTAGAAGAATATATTTACTATCACTGAGCATCAGTTAGATCTTTCACGTGCTGCTTCTAACAGTAGAAAGGGCATTCTTATTACAATTCAATCTCTTTCTTAAGTTTAGCAACAAGCATTTTCCAAATGTAGCTTCAACTATATGAGGATTTTCTATTAAAGTGTAATCAAACCCAGTCCTACCTCTACTTTTCTTGCATCTCATCTACTTAAAAGGGTTCTGCATTCACTGCCTACTCTTTCTTGCCCAGTTGTACCTCAGCTTCCTACGTTTTATTTCCTACATATCCATTCTTGCCCAGAAAATGTTCTCGCTAATGTGGTTGCTTACCTCTTGGTAGAGTTTAGTAAGTAATTTTATTTTTTCTGTTAGCTGAACTTCCTGTGGTCTATGATTTCTCTCATTATTTAATACTCAGACACATAACTCCTCTGCAGATCCTTTTCTGCCTCTGACATTAAAGTTTTAGTTTTTAATCCAAGGTCTCCCCCTCCAACTATACTCACCTGGTGGGAACTTCCATCATTTTCCGCCATGCAGCTTCTTTTCTACCTCTATACAACTCAAATTGGTTTTTTGTTTGTTTGTTTGAGACAGAGTCTCATTCTGTTGACCAGGTTAGAGTGCCATGGCCTCAGGCTAGCTTACAGCAACTTCAGACTCCTAGGTTCAAGTGCTCCCTCTGCCTCAGCCTTCCAAGTAGCTGGTTCTAAAGGTGCCAGCCATGACACCTTGCTAATTTTTCTATTTTTAGTAGAGACAGACTACTAACAAGACCTTGCTCTTGTTCAGGCTGGTCTCCAGTTCCTGAGCTCAAGAGATTCTCCTGCATCGGCTTACCAGAGTGCTAGGATTACAGATGTGAGCCACTGTGCCCAGCCTCAAATTGCATACTGATAGGAGAATACAACTCTCAGACATTCCCAAAGCAGACTTCTCTCCTGCTCTCCTGCTCTATGTTATTCTTTCTGCCTAGTTGTAATAGGAACCAGAACATGTATGAATACCTCTACCTCAAACCTGCATGTGTGAATGTATCTCCTGCAAAGCTGGATCTCCCCAGATGACTTTATGGCAAATTCCATGCAACAAAAATAGGACTTGTATATTTTTTCCTTTTCTTTAACATCATGTGTACTAACTATTGTCAATGCATCCTTCTACTTTCTTCTGGTTCAACAACACATCTTTAGTGCCTTTTTAAGTTTTTATGATTTTTTTTCTGGACTAAACTGTTGTATGTAATTCATCTTTCATCTTTTTTACCATAGCTCTATAATTGTCTTCCTGTACCTTCTCCTAGATGTGTTACCATAGCACGTCCCTGGCATACTACTATGATCAATACCACACTGCATCATAGCCACACATCATAATCACACACATAATTTTCTGTCACTATATTGTTTGCTGCTTGAGTGAAATGACTACACCTCCATTGATGTCTCTTGTGCAGGCTGATATTTGGTGCTAGATACAGAACTATTGGATGCATTGTAATTATTGCCCTATATTCTATCATGTGAATATATTACATTATATTTCTCAATCCCCAGTTAATATACTCTTCAGTTATTTCATATTGCATTGTTTCAAATCATAGTGTAATGAATATACTGTGACGAATTTTCTAAGGCCTAGTTTTCCTTTTTATATTTTTTTCATTTATAAATATATGTAATTAAGCATACTTCTTAATTACTAGAATCTTGTATTGCTTTTTAAAAAATTGTGGAACTAATGTATTTTCTAGCTGTTAAGAGAATATAAGTATTCTTATTTAGAGAAGTGGTTGGCTAGGTATTTTCAAGAATATTATGCAGCTTTTGATTATATATGTGTTAACTTGCCATTCTCCCTTCTTAGAACACCTATGATTTAAGTTACTGATCACATTGCTCCATTTATTATGTTAATCTGCTTACATTAAGTACTTTTTGATCCTTTTTGATTTTGAAAAAGACTGTAGCCGAAACCATCATAATAAAACATATTCCCCTTTGTTCAAAGACCAGCTTATGTTTCTGCATTAATTTTCTTTCTTTTCTTTCACAGATAATTAATAGAAGATACTGGGAAGTACTTAACTTTACTTCAACCTATTTGAAGTTTATTACCCTGGTGACTCATACATCACAACCACCAAAGATGGATAAATTGTAAAATCTACCAGAATAAATCCCCCCTTCAAAAACTGCAACTCCCAAGTCTCCTAACAGTACATTTTTCAGACTGCCCTCTCTAATAACTCTGTTTCCCACAGAGCAAAAAGCTTTTAGTGCATTGCAAATGCTGCACTGTTGTTCTTGGTGGCTCGATTCTCACGCTCTCATTTCTGATAGGCTTCAGGTTGCTGCACTCTGATCTCATTCAGGGTTCTCTCTTTGTGCCATTAATAGGGAGCTTTCTGTTTTGACATTTAGTTGTACCAGAAAATAGGCATTTGATTCAGGGAACAGAGCGAGCAGCATTTAAAAAAGTAAAAGTGTGATGTATTAAAATACTACTTACTTAGCAAACCTCTTGATTTCAGTGACTTCTTCAGGTTGTATACTGATGAAACTCTGCATCACCATTCATTGTTCTGTGTTCCTTCAAAGATCCACTCTTTCTATGTCTCACTCGTGTTGTTGTACCTATTTTCTGAATGATGTCTTGCTTTAAATCCATCTCTACGTTCTTGTTCCTCCTGTCCTGTAACCAAGACTAAATTCTCTCTGTCTTTATCATATGGTGCAAAAAGGACAGTGGCTCGCAACAAACATTCTGTGGTCCCTCCACATCCACCAGCCCTCTTGCATTTCGGCAGGCCCACATGATTAGTTTCACTGGTAGCCCAGTGAAAGCAAAATAAAACACATCAATGAAAGTGTGTGGTTTCATCCTTGGAAGAGCCAGTACACTGCCTTCTATTGGTCTTTTCTTCGAGAGAAGGCATCCCTGAATGACCTTGTACAGTACATGACAACATGTGATGGGAAAGTAGACATTAAAAAATGATTCAGTGGTTAGGGCGCCGGCCACATGCACTGGGCTGGTGGGTTCGAACCTGGCCTGGGCCTGCTAAACAACAATGACAACAACAACAACAAAGTAGCCAGGCGTTGTGGCCGGCCGCCTGTAGTCCCAGCTACTTGACAGGCTGAAGCAAGAGAATCGCTTAAGCCCAAGAATTTGAAGTTGCTGTGAGCTGTGACACTACAGCACTCTACTGAGGGTGACATGGTGAGACTCTGTCTCAAAAAAACAAATGTTTCTAAAAGAAAAAAAAAAGAAATAAACATTTGCTTGGTCGAACCCCTCAGATATAGGGGCTAATTTTTTCTGGAGTATATACTAGCCTACCTTGCTCAAGTCACAGATCTCGCCAGTCTATTGGTAGGAGATTCAAACATTGTTTAACTTGTCTCCAAAAATCTTTCAAAATCAAATTCCACCTGCTAATTTCATAGAACTCTATTCTACATAATTTAATCTATTCAAATTCTTCTGTACTTGACTCTATTATTTTTCTTTTAATTTTAATTGTATTTTTTCTGCATTATCTTTTTCACTCACTGTCTTTCAGGTGTTCACTGCTGTTCTTAGGATAAATTTCAAAGTACTTCAAAGGGTTTAGCAAATCCTTTAGGTTCTGATTCTTTCCTACTTTTTCAGCTTCTTCTTTTGCCAGTCTGCTCTTTTTCCCAGCCTGGAATAACTTCCTTTTTTCCATCAAGAAGTCCTCTCTACTTCTTTACCACTTTTATTTTTTTTTGCTCCTTATCTACAGCTGTCTAGTAAACCTAATAGTTACTGCAAGAAGTATCTAGTTTTAGACGCTGTTCATGTTCTGTGAGAGGACACTGAAGCTTGCTCTGAAGTGGCTCTTGTTACACTGTATTTTTATTGTCTGGTCCGTGTGTCCACTCATCTGAAACCTCTGACAGTGTCTGTCTCATTTATGTGTGCTCTTAATGACCAGCCCAGGGCCTGTTATACAAAGGGAATGCAGCAATTTGTTGACTCAAAATATATTCCCCATGGTGGGGAAGCCTGTTCCCTTTTGACTAAATATTTTTCACACCCCAGTACAAGTCACATTTCTTCTATGAATCCTTCTGTATGATTTTATCCCATCCAGTTCTCTCACTTTGAGGTTTTCATACAGAGTTACTCACTATCATCCACTTCAGCACTCTTTTCTTCCTGAGTTGTTTCAGTATCTGTTTTCCATTTTCAGAGTGTAATCTTTGAAAACAGGGACTACTGGGAATAAATTATTTATGGTATTCAATAGAGGGTAGCTTGAGCCAGGCACTATATTGGCATACAAGATGAACAAGAAAACGGTCTTCCCTCAGGGCATTTAGAATCTACTAGACAAGAGAAAAAATAAGCAGATGCATAGATGGCTGTGGTTTTATTTGTATAATCGATGCATAAGCGATCTTTTTTGTGCCAAGATAAAGCAACTGATAAAACTGTTTTACTATTCAAAGGCATAGAAACCCTCTTCCATGGAAGTCTTCCAAGCAATAAAGTGAAATTATGAGAACTGTAATTAGTTGCATTGATTGTTGATGTTGGTCAAGTGAAGTGGAAATCCAAAGAATGATTTTATTCAGTATTTCTCAGTTCTCTTCTCATGATTTAAGAGGAAGGAAGAAAGTTCCATTGCTTCTCACTCATCTTCTTTTCTATCTTTATTTCTTCTCCACTATACTATTCTTATTTTTCGTTTTTCCTAATTTGCTGCTCCAAGCCTCACCTACTCTACTCTCTAAAGCAGTGGTTCTCAACCTTCCTAAAGCTGCAACCCTTTAATATAGTTCTCGTGGGTTGTGACCCCACAGGTTGAGAATTGCTGCTCTAAAGACAATTTTAATTATTTCAAGCCTTCTCGGCACTACCCCACCTTAACACACACACACACACACACGCACACACACACTGAATCACTAAACTGCTTACCAAGACTTAAATCCTTCTCTATTTTCCTATGTCCTTCATAATTTTGCCCCAATCAAAAGTATGTGGATATGAAAAACAGTGATATTCACTGTATTTCACTTATTCTCCAAAACTGTGCTGAATTTCTCAGTAGATGGATTTTTGGTGCTTTACAAAGATTATTCAGTTTTCAAGGGTGTATTGATCCTTAATAGACAGAGATGAGATATCTACTATTCAATCAGCACTGGGATAGTTATAAGGAAAAAAAGTAAATGAATGCCCTTATCTGAGCCACTGAAGAAAGAAGAGGCAGCATCTATGCCAACGGAGAGGTAAAAAGCCCATTTTATTGGACATTGGCTCTATTTAAAGAATATGTAATTTTTATTATGAATATTCACCCTCCCATTTTATTCTGCACATGTGAAATTGCTCATAGTTGCGTTTATTCATTCCTCACTTTGTTCTAAAAAGGGATTTAAGATAGCTTATGAGGATGTTAAAATACATCAAAGTAACATAATTAGAAACAGGTGAGAAAGTAGAAGAATAGCAAAAATAGGAACCCAAAGTAGTACCAGAAATAGGGCAAAATATAAATATACTTCCACGAACGTTTTAGATACTTGCAACTGCTTTTAAGATTTTTCAGCAATCCATGTTGAAAAAAATTCATTTTAAGATTTTCAGCAATCCATGTTGAAAAAAATTCAATCAGCTGTGACATTCATGATATTCAGGATATCAAGAGAAATAAACTCTTGAGGAAGTGATGGTCAAACGAGGTGGAGTATTCTCTTGAGAGGTCTCAGGAAAGACACTATATAATATAATGAATGGCATTCTCAACAGTATCCTCAACATCACTGCAGTAATCATGGTGAGTTCCATAAAGCAGTCCCTGTAGCATTCTTCCGTATAGGCTGATGGCATCATATTAAAGTAAAAATCAGTGTAAGACACTATTATTTCACTCTGCAGGAGGGAATAGGGATGGAAGAGCAATAAGATACAGTCCAATACGTAACAGTATACTAGTTTGGCTGAATTCTTTGCGGAGATTATAGCATTTTGTGTGCAACAGATTGTCGCCATGTTCTTCATCAGATCCAAAATAAGTTTATTTCAAAGTTAACTGTTTCCCATTATTTATGTAAAACATGGCTGATATATCTTTGCCAAAGAAATAAAGATCCAGCTAACTTAGCAGATACTCTGATTAATAAGTCTGCTCAGCCTGGCTGTGGAAAAATAGACAGAGGCTATAAACACTCAGGATGTGTTTTAATCTCATTGCTAAGATATAAACAAGACCAGATATAAACCGGAAAACAAAGTGTCAGAGGATAATAGAGGTAATATGAGTAGAACTACAAATAAAGTGATTTATACTCAGGAGCACAAATGTAAAGTATCACATATGTTTTATTCAATAATTGCAGGGGTAAAACAATACCCTTTATGGTTAATTTTTGTGCATTATCATATTTTTATGTCTATTAATGTTTATGTCTGTTCCTGTGAAGATCGGAGGGCAAGGCTTGGGTAGGGAATCCCAAAATTTAGAAAAGTGGGAAGGGTGGCGCCTGTGGCTCAAGGAGTAGGGCGCCGGACCCATATGCCAGAGGTGGTGGGTTCAAACCCAGCCCCGGCCAAAAACTAGAAAAGTGGGAGCTGAGCTTTACTGCTAACCTTGAAATTAGTTCACTTAATTATTTTGAATCACAATTTTAGCATACACTGATCATTTTTACCATGTAATGTTGTATCCCAGTTTTATCATGTAATGTTTTTCCCCTCCAGACATCTTATAAATGCATTGTTAAGTTGGTCCAGTTATTGATGTTATAAAAGGTTTCCACCTGGTCACAGGCTTCCACTGAGCATAATCAAACAAAAAAATTAAAGTCTAGCATAAAGTATGTATTTTATTTTATTTTATTTTTGTAGAGACAGAGTCTCACTTTATGGCCCTCGGTAGAGTGCCGTGGCCTCACACAGCTCACAGCAACCTCCAACTCCTGGGCTTAAGCCATTCTCTTGCCTCAGCCTCCCAAGTAGCTGGGACTACAAGCGCCCACCACAACGCCCGGCTAAAAGTATGTATTTTTAAAATCTCAATCCTGTCATTGAATTGCCTCTTATTATTTCACAGTTTTAGACAGGAAGAGGCAGAGGTGTAACAATAAAGCTTCCACACTGACACTTGTCACTCTTTCTGTATTCTCTGCCAGAAAAGTTGTCCCATCGTTTTAGTGACTCCCAGTTCACAAGGGTAATTTGAAAGATGTAGCTCATTGAGTCCCTGGGATCCCTAACAGTTGCAGTGGTGTCTATTTTCTAATACTCATTTGGCCACTCAAGGATGTCACATTAAAAAATTTCTTCTCTTCTTTGTGAAAATCAGCACCTTCCATAGAAAATGACAGATGGAAATGAATATTTGTTTTATGATGTGAAAGACTGTATGATTTTAACTAAGGAGCTTATTATAGGAAAAGTTTTTGAGGCAGACACTCATTGGATAAAATATTTATTTTGTATAAGGCATGTCGATAATTTATTGTTAACAATAATTATTGAATAAAGCAGAATGCAGGTAATTTTTAGAGAATGAGAAACTTATTTAATACTTCTGAGCATCAAAGTTATGCTTCTACTGAGTGATAGAAGCTAGATTTCAACCCAGGTATCCTGTTCCAAGCTTCCTACACTTTCTTTAGACTTTGCTGTCATTCATTTTCTCCAGCCTCAACAAGAAGCTCTTTACATCTGAGGCACTCAGTCTCAATTCATCACATTTCTAATTGTTGGTATTTGTTTAGAAAAGGAAGTTGACTATTAAAATTCCCATGATAAATGATATTTATTAGATTAGCAAATATTATAACGTCCCTTTAAATTACATTTGGTACATTCTGATAATAGGTAATAAATTATAATTTTGCATGGAAAGAATTCAGTGCATCTACTCATTTAATGAAACGGCTGTTTCTCTGTGTGACATTTCATTATAACACTAGAATCAAGGACTTGAGAATTTATTTTTCCTCCTATTATTCAAGAAATATTACAAAATGCAGTTTCATTGTCATTATTCGAGAAATATTACAAAGTGCAGTTTCATTGTCATTAGGATGTACTTAAACTACTGAGTGTTACAAGATCTAATCTCTGGGATAATGTCTTCGTTAAAGAATCTGTGTCACCTCAACCCTTTCCCTTTTCTGAAAATAATAACAGAAAGCATAACTAAATGATCTTTAAGGCGGCAATAAAAGCTTTCCTTGATTTATAATTTCTTATTGCTTGCTTATTTTCCTATGAGCTCTCCAAATTCTAAAGCTAAAACTACTTTATAGAAATGAGAGAAACATTTCTCCTCACTTGTTTGAACTTATTCTCACTGTCTATTTTCTTCCCAATAATCACAAAGAAGATAGCAGATGTGAGCTGTGCATTTGAACCTCTGTATTTCGAGTCATAATAGAGGTAAAGTCACCATTCACAAATATTCTTAATTAAAGGAATATGAAGTGTGAAAGCCTTGGAAGAAAATGTTTTATTAAGAACCCTATGTAGGAAGTGAATGTCTTTCTTGGATAGAAATTTAATGGTCAGAGAGTCTGTTTGAGGGCTAAAAGCCTTGTTGGGTAATTTCTTTTCACAGCCTTGAGGTGAATCTCTTGGGGGCAGAAAGACACAGGACTCCACAAATGCAGTCTTGATAATTACCAGCATATCTAAATATTCGTAGTTAGACGCAAAGAACTTTTGAAAGATTTGTGTGAGGCTGGCACCATTCACTTCTGACTCCCTGAGCACCAAGCTTGTCAAGCCAGCCGTAATATTCCAATTTTCACTAAGCCCCCTTCTCTATCATATTTCACTTAACTGTTCAGCTTGTCAAGTATTTATTACCACACGAGAGTATTACAATAGGTCCACATTTCACTCTCTATAATGAGAAATCCCTACGGGAAATCTTTACTGTCTTTTATGGCTTCAAGAACAACTCATTTTTTATTTTTTATAATGTATTATGAGTCCTAAGTGCAGGGAGAACAAAGGAAAAGAAATGTGATCTAAGATAGTAGATAAGAAATGTGTTCTAAGATACTAGATATAAAGCATGTGTGTTTGTATCTACACACACACACACGTTTATGTGTACATATATATATATATATAGAGAGAGAGAGAGAGAGAGAGAGAGAATATATATATATAAAAGAAATCTCAAAAGGACTGAATGTTTGGTACAGAAACAGCTATATCAATTTACCATATATGATCTACACACACATCTTCACTAGAACCTGGTTAACATAGTTTTTGCAGCAGGAATCAGACAGACCAGACTAAGGTCATATTTCTGGAAAAATAGCAACCATCATTTTTTTTCCTACAGATGTTTTTTGAGCTTCTACTGTTGGCCAAGTACCCTGCAATTGTTGATAAAGATTTCAGAGACGGGCGGCGCCTGTGGCTCAGTGAGTAGGGCTCTGGCCCCATATGCCGAGGGTGGCGGGTTCAAACCCAGCCCCGGCCAAACTGCAACAAAAAAAATAGCCGGGCGTTGTGGTGGGCGCCTGTAGTCCCAGCTGCTCGGGAGGCTGAGGCAAGAGAATCGCATAAGCCCAAGAGTTAGAGGTTGCTGTGAGCCGTGTGACGCCACGGCACTCTACCGAGTGAGACTCCGTCCCTACAAAAAAAAAAAAAGATTTCAGAGACATTTGTGGACCAGATTCTGCTTTTATATAACTTATAGCCAAAAAGGACAGACATACCATATGTCCTGATCATAACATTGACCAAAAAATGATGCATAACCTGAGCAGGGAAGTAGGCAGAAAAGTATTGTGGATATGTGGGGGAGGGCTTGGAAAAAATGTAATGGAACTGATAGCATAAAAATTTATTTATTTATTTATTTATTTAGCATCTCACTGTTGTCCTGTGTAGAGTGCTGTGGCATCATAGGTTACAACAACCTCAAACTCTTGGGTTTTATCAACCCTCTTGCCTCAGCCTCCTGAGTGTCTAAGACTACAGGTGTGTTCCACTATGCCCAGCTGGTTTTCTATTTTTAGTAGAGATGGACGTCTCACTCTTGTTCAGGCTGTTCTTCAACTCCTCCCCTCAAGCAATTCATCCACCTTGGCCTCCCAGGATTACAGGCATGAGCCACTATGCCCAGCTAGAAACTTTTCAAAATATCTGCCAGAATAGGAAACTTACATAACTCAATACCCAGTCATATAATTTAAAAATGAACTGGCGAGAGGATAGGTATGTAGATTTAAGAAAAATGTGCACTGTCCTTTACAGTGACACTAAGAACAACATGATTCAGAATTTTCATGTGTAATTTGGTTCGGGATTTGGATTCTAATTTTGTTGATTATGATGAGAATAATAATAACCTGTCATGAGGAGTGCAGTTAGCTGATAGCCTCCAGGTGCAGCACCTTCAGGATCCACTCCCCTGCTGCACCTAGGGCCAGGCCCTCCCTGGGCAGCTCCCAGCCAGTAATTGAACATGACATAGTAATAGAGCCCACCTATTTCTGTCCAACGCTGGACTCTCCAGGCCATCCTTGTGTCTGGGCTCCCTGTAGGGAGCGCCAAAAACATTCTCAGAGCTGGCTGTATGTACCACCAGCTGAGGCTCTTCCTTCCCGTCCTCCTTCCTTTTGTCTGTTCATGTTGCCGTCTGAGGTTTTCCCTGCCTATGTAGGGTCCCTTTCTTTTATCTTTAAGAAGCATCAGGCCCCCAATTAATTTTTTGGCGTCTGCTCCTGGAAGACCCAATTAACACTATAGCTTTCACATATGTAGTCCTCAAAAATATCAACTAAATAATGAGGATTATTCTTAATAACATTCTATTGATAAAAGAATAGACAGGGAGATTCAATGGCTTGATGGTTTGCCCATTTTCACAAAGTTGCCAAATAGTGAGAGTAGAATTGTATCTCCTGCCTGAATATGGTATGCCATATGTATCCTTAATTTAGTGTTTAAAGGAGACTGTCGTGATTTTCTTCGCCAAATGAAATATCAATTTGAACTTCAAATAATCACCTAGAGTGTATTCTGTCTCTTCCTCTCTCTTTATATTTCTTCTATAAATCTAGAGTTGGATATGTTAAGAAGAAACAAAGGACACCTTATAGAAATATATTTTGTACTTGATCTGGATGCCTTTCTTATTTTAAAAAAAGAGTCATCAGTATGTCTTCTTTTCTGGCAGGACTGCCATTAGCTTCACTCCAGGCTCTAGTTTCAGCAGCAGTTCGATCTTCATGTTAAAAGAAAAGCGCGTGGACAAGATATTCCTCAGGCTCTTGCTTTTCTGATCGCTCCCGTTGCTTTTCTTTTGCAGACGCTTCAAACAGACTGGTGTTCTTACCCCTTAGACTGACATTCAAGGCCTCATGGCCCACTAGTCCCAACTCGGCTTCATAGCCTGTGTGACTGCAACAGACTTTTGATTAGCCCTCAAAAATCCTCTACCCGTGAACATTTTCACACGTCTTTTGACCTAAATACAATCTTTACTCTCTCTCAAATCATGACTTTTTCATTAACAACCATTTCTTCCTAAACATTTAAAACTAGGTGAATGCAGAAAGGAGATCCTACATATGCCTAAAGATCCTGCTAAATATAAGTTCCACCGGAAGCCTCAGAGACTCACTAAAATCGAGCTCTATAGCTCCAAGGGCATGTACTTACAACAGGAGAGACCCTTCTGTGCAGAAGGGAGTCTGATATACCACCTGGCACATAGTATAATGATGCTTATGAATGAATACTACCTGGCTTTCATTGTACAAATGTCTATTTGTGTCCCTAGACTTTGAGTCGTGAGAAAATTGAAATTCTATACTTGTTTGAAATTTTTCTTTCTCAAAGGAGTCTTGTACTTGATGGCTGCTCAATATATGTATGTATGTATATGTATGTGTGTGTGTGTGTGTGTGTGTGTGTAAAACCAGAAAATTCAATTCAATTTGGAAAGATATATGTGTATATAAACATATTGCTAAATGTAACAACCACATATTATAGATATTGAAGTATAATAATAAGAAAATGTACAGTAAATTTTCAGTATTATCTTTCTCCATGAATTAAAATAGCCACCAAACTATTAAGCACTATTGTTATTTTGTGTTTAAAAAAATTCATTTTGTTAAAGATTTCTTTCCTTCAATGGGGAAAAAAATGCCATAAACTAAAAGTTGTCAGGAATTTTTTTCAGTCATCAAATGTTAATGAATCTAATTGGAATTGAGTAAGGAAAGTCACTTATAAGGCATTAAACGCTTGGATATCTTTTGGTATCTCTGCCCTTGAGGGAAAATGAATCCCCTGAAGTAGTCATTTGAAACTGGTTAAATTCTCCAAGAATTGTCAAATTCTCTGGATGACAAATCTAGTGTAAACTTTTTTCTAAATAATGAATTTGCAGTTCATCAGCAGGCTAGACGTCTCTGGGTGACATTTCTGCCTTCCCATACACATAGTATGCACAGCTTTCAAAAACATATCTGGTAAAATACAAACGTGTTGGAAAAAGTGAAAATATCACCCACACTATTTTTAAAAGAGAAATATTTATAATAGCTGGAAGTCATACTTAATATTATAACATTTTGGGATATAGTGTATTTGCAGTCAGATGTGAAATCAATGTACAATGGGTCAAGACAAAGACTATTTCTCCTCTAGGCACTTCTAAAAAAGAAAAAAAAGAAAGACCAGTATATAGCCTCAATGTCTCCAATGACCTAAATTCTTCAGGCAGTTAATGGAAGATAAAAGTTTAAAAAGAACATGAGAGAGAACAGCATTTCATGATTCAATGATGTTTCTTGAGGGAGTCAGGCTATAGAACAGAATATGAACTTCATTTGAGGCTTGCTACATCCAACTATTACTCCTCCTTTGCCTCTGCACATTAACTGATAGTAAGTTGTACCATAAATGCAGTGACTTGCAAGAAGAAAAGTGACACATTCTTTTTATAAAAGAAAGAAAATCTGTAAAGCTAGAACTGGGACTATAAAATGAAAGCACTCAGCAGATAAATCACAAGTCATTCATCACTACTGTGGGACTTCATACAAGGAGAATGCTCCAGAGCTCATAAAGTTGGCTAGACACGTCCAGTGATCTACGGGGACTGACCAACACCTTTCTGAACTCTGATGATCATAAGTCAGATGAACAACCAGAGTAGAAGCTCTGAATATGACAGTAGAAAAAAAAAAGCAGACGTGAAACAAAATTAAAACTTAATGGTCATGGTGGTAATATATTGGTCATCAGGGGTTTGTAGAATTTAAAAAAAATTGTCACGTGAGTGGACAGAGTCAAGTCTAAATGCTTTTCCACATTTGAAAAGGCATGAAGTTGACACCTTGCCCTTGAAAAGCATTATTTAATGACATTCTAGGCTTCCATAACCTCTTCTCTATCTAGTCACTGGAATTGGCAAGGATCGAGGATCAGAAAATCCTTGTATCTGGCAAATGTAGAAATTAAATATTAATAGTAGGTAGAAATAAACAATCCTTGCCGACTAGTTCTATAAATACAAGATAGGCCTTGATTCATTTTTTAAGGCTTTGGGTCATGATAAAGAATGTTTATCCTCTAGACATTTCTAAGAATTTATGAGTTGTAGTTTACCTTCCTTACCTCACAATTCCATACATTTACAGAAAAAAGTACAATGGACTTTATAAATTACCTACTCAAAAATTCCCTTACTTCACTGATAGGAACGTTAAGACTCAGAGAAGAATATGGGGGTTATATGCTGAAAGTTAGGGTAGAAATAAGTCAGGAATAGATTCCAGGAGTCCATGTGTTGCTGTCGTAAATAACTGTACCAGGTTATTTGTTAGTTTTGCTCTTTGTATTTTCCAAAAGAGAAGTTGATATAAATTCTAGGACTCTGCCTGTTCCTGAGAACATGGCCTTTTTTTTTTTTTTAACTTGTCCTTTTTGAATGAATGAAGAAATCCTTTAGCTTTTTAAACAAGTTTTTACTAATACTATGTAAGAAATGTGTTAACTCTAGGTACTGGCTATGTAGAGATACATCCATAAAGGATACTAAACAAGGAGCGGATTTTATTCCTGTACCACCTATTAATGGGTTTAATTTTTTCCATTCCTAACTGCTCACTAGCTGCTGCATAGATTCACATATGCTGGATAAAATGTCTTGCTTCTTATAACCAAAATGGTGTGAGGGCTTTCTGGGACCATCAGTGGATGTCTACATGAACATTGGTATGTGTTTATGCACAAAAGCACACACATCTTTGGAAGAAAAGAGAAATAGCTTTTGATACTTATCTGCCTGTGATAAGCTGTGTGATTTTTGAACAAGTTGCATTCTTCTCCCTGAAACTTGGCTTTATCAAGCAATGTTCTCTAGTTACTTTACATCTAAAGGATAGTTGGTGATTCCAGGAATTTGTTTAATTATTTTAATTATGAATGTATTTATGGTTGCAGGTCCTTGAAATACAAGAGCATTTGTACTGAGTAACTTCTTATTCTACCTGGTGTTAATGGGCCTCATGGATGGGGATTTTCCTTTTATTGGTCACTCTGGGGGGGTTTCTCCATTATTCCCCTTAATTGCTGTATTGAAAGACATGGTCATAATGCTTTTGGCTCAAGAAGAACACATTATGAAAATTATTGAGATCCTGAGACTGAAGATAAAGGCTGTCGAATTCTAGTGTCAGTTCCACTGATTCTGAGAGCTTGGATAAATTAATGAAAACCACTGAACCTCAGCTACCAGCATTTTAAAATGAGGCACTTGTTCCAGATTTATTTCAACACCATTTTGTATAGCTAGAGGATAGTAACTTGGCCCTTTCACCAGGGTATTCCTTGCTGTGGATAAATGGGTAGGATACAGAGTGAGAATAAACGTGAGTTTAATCTCCTTATCCTTAATCTAGATTGTTAATGCCCTCTGGAATACTGCATTGAGAGGGGGGTATTGTGATACCTCATCCTGATGGAAGACACCGACATTATCATCTATTTGTGGTGGTGATTCGGGCTACTGGAATTGTGTGTCACATACCAGGTCTCTGAATTTTTCTAGGTGTCAAGTGTTTTGGCAGGATCATGAGGGTTGTTCATCACCTTTAAGATGTTGGGGGAGTGTATAGAAAAAGTCTAAGATGAATAATTGAGTTTTGTGCTGAAATTCATTATACATATCATGTATCATGTGTCTACTGTTTGTTGAAAGCTACACTATACCATCGTCTGTGAAAATCATGCACAATAGGTCTATTAAATAGTAATGAGATATTATTTCAACTATACCAAGAAGAAAACAAATTAAGAGAAAATAAGTAACTAAAGTACAGAGAAGTTGAATAATTTTATAAGATAATTTATTACTGATCAGCAATTCCCTTTGAACATGCATCTTACTGATTTAAAGCCTATCTTTGATAATACTGAAGGTAATATACTATAATAATATTAAAATCAAGAAAATATTTTTTGGAAAGCATCTTGTCAAACACCTTAATTTTATAAATGAAGTTACTGAGAGCCAAAGAGATTGAATGTTTATCTTCCCAAGGCCAACAAACATCAGTGCTAAAAATACATAAGCAGGATTCCTAGCTACCAACTCAATGCTTTCTTCACTAAGGAGATTTCTTTTCCTTAGCAATACATTATGATATTCACCCCCTTCTCCGATATAGAAAGTGCTTACGATAGTATTTGAGTTTGTTGATGTTGACAACAAGAGGAAAGAGGGGGATGATGTTAATTGACCACCTATTTTGTGAGAGTTTCTGGGTGAGGTGAATCAACTTTGCTCTTCACTTCCTGAAAATCGTGGTGTGGCAGAGGCAGACAGGGACTCTGGGGTCAGCAGTTACATGACTTCAAAAGGATGAAGAGCAGAGCCAAGACTCAGACTCAAAGTCTCTTTAGACAAAAGACTTTGGAAAGTTTGGGTTTAAATTTGAAACTTAATTTTAAATGCTAAACTATTTGAATTAAGATATAGATTATGTTGCCTCATTATTTATAACATTTTATTATGTCTCTCATGTTCTCATGTTGTCATTTCCCCCTCTGAAAAGGCAAGAATAGTTTCTTTGTTTTCTTTTTATATCAACAGATTTAGGGACTACTAAGAATAGTTGCTTTGAAGTACCACTGGTACATTTTTGTTCTGAGTCATTTTGGGTGTATAAATAGCACCTATCTGAATAGTTCATAAACTTCTGCAATCTATATCTAGGACAATTTTGTCGTGTCGTAGCTCTAAAATGAGGATTGCAGGGAACACAATTTCTTTGAGTTTCTCTAATGCCTAAGTAAGTGCTGATTATTGACAGAATTATGAAAAATCAATTGAATATTTACTTCTTTGGCAAGTAACAATATGAGCTTCTAAATCTCACCATATATCCTATTTTTAGAATCTTTTATTCTCTTTGTTTTAAGGTAAGGTAATATCTTATTTGGAAATATATTTTGTGAATCTATGGCAGAGAAACAAATTATTCTCTTATTCAGGCCAGAGAAAATAAAGTAGAAAGAGGGATTCAATAAATTAAATAGCTGATTAACTGTTAGGAAGAGTCTTACTAACTCTTACCAAATAAAAATCCAGACCTTATATACCAGGCAGAGAGCGAGAAACTGATTCTCTCAGTTGAAGAAGTGAATAGATGGCCATAGTTTAGTACCTTGTGTAGTTCTTTGAAAGGCAAGACAAACAAACAAAAAACGAAAACATGGTTGGAATGAAAGGTCTCATTAAAGGGTAACATTTGGGTCCTTATGCTGAATCCTATACTTATTGATTAGTGATTTCCTTAGTAGTATTTTTCTTCCTCTTCCTCTTCTTCTTCTTCTTCTTTTTCTGTTTGTTTGTTTTTTGTTTTTTAGAGAAAGCCATAGTAATTTCTTTCTTTTTTTTTTTTGTTGTAGAGACAGAGTCTCACTTTATAGCCCTCGGTAGAGTGCCGTGGCCTCACACAGCTCACAGCAACCTCCAACTCCTGGGCTTAAGCTATTCTCTTGCCTCAGCCTCCCGAGTAGCTGGGACTACAGGCGCCCGCCACAACACCCGGCTAAATAGTAATTTGATTCTTTGGGGATTGAACCTCATTTTTTGTTGTGTGAATAGATAATCTTGATTAAGAAAAATGTTCTCTAAATTCAGATGCTCCTTTTGCTCTGCTTATAGAAAGACTATATATCATAAAGACTTTATATATAAATAATTTACAATAAAAATTTACACTTTATGTTTTAAAAACTCAGAATTATATAGTTTAATAAATAACAATGTAGACCAGAGATACTCAAGCAGATGGGTCAATAATCTACATCCTTCATGCCTGAAAGCTAAGAATTGTTTTTACATTTCTCATATTACATTATTGAGTTGTAAATAAATGAAGAAGAATGTATGTGTATGTCCTACAAACCTGAAATATTTACCATATGGCTATTTATAGAAAAAGGTTTTTTTGACTCCTGAGTTGGAATGCTTTAAAAAATATTTAAACTTTATAACATTATATTGTATAATCTTTTTTATAATCATTATTATATTATTATAATCTTTTCCCATGAAATATTTTATTTGATGTTGACATTTAGTGTAGTTGAATAATTAATAGTCCATTTTCCAGATGAAAAATGGAATTTTTAGTTAAATTGAATTTAAGTGACAAATACATAATTATTTAACCTTTCAAATTTGTGGATGATGTGAAACTCTGAATTATACCTACTACTTTAGAGTATCAGGGCACTATGAATTAGTAGTAAAATAAAGTAATATTCATCCACTAATCAATATTATTATATCAAAGTGAATAAATCATTCATTTATATCCAAATATTATAATTAATACAAATAAAATACAGATAAAATGATTTAACAAAATCTATATAGTAAAATATGCACAGACTTTTTGTTTTATACATGAGTCAATTGCAAACCAAGTATGTTCTATTATTGTTAAAAGAGTTTATGGAATATAATAGTCATAGTCCCTTGGAAATCTATATTGGGGGCAATGTGGTTCTGCTAGAGCTCTAAAATGGTGTGAATTAAAGTAAATGCAAGGGTCATTTAGTAACACACCTGGACAGTGAATATGTTTGACTTTATTCCTGTGAGGTCGAACAATTAAGTTTGCAAACTTGCCACCATGCTTTTACCTTGACAGCACTGTACAAACAATTCAGTAGGGTTTCATAACTTTGGTATATCAGTGTCTCACAGCCGTGTTTGTATTGCTGTATGGTGGTGACTTGCTGAGTGGTGTTCATTATTGTTTTGTGATTTTTTTTATAGTGTCATGAGAATGTCAGAGCTTACATTAGAGAAATTAAATTTCTTGCTAAACTTGGGGCAAGAGTGGAAGTGAAATCAGGACATGATAGTCCAAGTTTATGAGGATAATGCCATGAAGAAAATGGCAGTGTAAAAATGGGTTAAACATTTTTCTGAGGGAAAAGAGTGTCACTGACGAAGACAGGCCAGAGAACCAGTAACTAGCAGAACTGACAAAAATATTGCAGAAACTTGTCAAACTGCATGTCAAAACTGTTAGCTCACTGTGAGAACCATAGCAGACCAAGTAAACATTGATAGAGAAATAGGACAATCTTAACTGAAAATCTTAGCCAACAACTTATGGCTCTTGCATCATGACAGTGCATCAGCTAACATGGCGCTGTCTGAGATGGAGTTTTTAACCAGCAAACAAATAACTGTATTGAAACACCCTTCCTGCTCACCTGATCTGGCCCCCAATGACTTTTTTCTTTACTTCAAGATAAAGGAAATAGTGAAAGAAAGGCATTTTGATTATATTCAGGACATCAAGGGTAATACAATGACAGCTTAGATGGCCATTCCAGAAAAAGAGTTCCAAAATGACTTTGAAGGGTGCACTAGGCACTGGGATCAGTGTAGATTCCTAAGGTGAGTATTTGGAAGGTGATCATAGTTATATTAAGAAATGAGATATAGAGCACTTTTTCTAGGATGATTTTGCAAACATAATTGTCAGACCTCATACATAAGAGAAAGAATTAACATTAAATTGACTTATTTGGTATGAAAACAAAATATATTCATGAAATAAGAAACTTATTTTGTAAAGTAAAGATGAGATTCATTGTGTTTTCTGGATAAATAATTGCTATTATTCAAAATGTATGATGAATTCTGAAAACAGATGAATGCTGAAAAACTTCCCAAATGACACACCAAGTAGGTAACACGTTGTCTTCATTATAGCATAATCAATAATGTGGGTAATGATTTAGGTAGCCTCATTAGCAAATATGTAAATTACATAAAGATGAGAGAGGAGTACCTTGTTCAATGGTAGTGAGTTGTAACAATTTGTTCCAACATACTTTAATCATCTTTGCCCCAAGTATCTCAATATATGTTTTAGTCAACTGGCCTCCATGACGTTTCAAGATATCAGTTGCTACAATAGCTGTTTTAACCATTTAGCTTTATGTATGGCTTGGCTGTTATCATAGCTGATACATTTAAATGTCCAGATGAATGAAAGCACCATCTCAGTTTACATAACATCAGCTACTAATTAATGATTAAATCAATTTAAAAAAATGATAATTTATGTAAAACATGAAACCATATGCTTACACAGTGCCAGTAAGTGTGTTGAGGCAAGTAAGGTATTAGAAACTGAATGCAATATTACAGGTAATACATTGTGGTCAGTTGGGGGTGGGTGGGTAGCGCTTAGTGTAAGGGGGAAGATTAAAAAGGCAGAGACTAATAAAGTTATCAATATGAATATTTATCATTTGATACTTGTATTTTAAGTTCTGGATGAGAAAGTATAATATACCATGGTCACTTCCCATAGATCTATATCCTGAACTGTATCATCTATTTATTACCATTTTGATGGTGAAAATATAAAGAAAGCAACCAGAAAGTTAAAGGATTTTATTAACTAAAATAATGCTTGCTTAAATTATATACATCTAGTATTTGCTTTCTTTGTTGCTCTCTTTAATCCTTTTTTGTAGGGGTGATTGTTGATTCCAGAACTTCTGAAACAGGAGCTTTCTCTGACCTAGACTTCTTATATGAATACTATGGGAGATGCTACAGTTGTCCACTATACTGCTATGAACATAGGAACATTTAAAACACACACACACTCTTGAGGAATTTAGTAATAGGGATTCTGAGCATAAAATGTGTAACCCCAAACATACAGATCAGTCAGCTCATTAATTTTTAAATTTTCTTCTTTTCTTAATTTATCTTATTTAAATTATAATATAAAATTAGATGTGTTTATGTACAGCATATTTTGAAGTACATATATTTTGGAATGGTCAAATGTAGCTAATTAACAAATATATCAATTCACATAGATACCCTTTTGTGGTAAGAACACTTTTCTGCTCTGTTAGATTTTTTCAAGAATACAATATATTGTCATTACCCTGTAATCATTGTGCTATACAATAGATCACTTGAATTTACTCCTTCTATCTAACCATAAATTTATATCTTTTGACCAACATTTCTTTAATCCTAGCTCCCCCTTCTTCTGGTAACCACCATTCTGCTTTCTACTTCTAGGAGATCAACTTTTTCAGATTCCACATTGAGTGGGATAACACAGTGTTTGTCTTTTGTGTTTGGTTTATTTTACTAACATAATACCTTCTAGCTTCATACATTTTGTTGAAATGACATCATATTTTTTTTTCTTTTTATGGATTAATAGTTTTCCATTTGGTACCTATGCCACATTTCCTGTATTCATCACCCACTGATGGATACTTGGGTTGATTCCATATCTCAGCTATTGGGAATAATGCTGCAGTAATACAGAAGTGCAGATATCTCAACGTACTTATTTCATTTCCTTTAAATAGATGCACAGTAGTGGGATTGCTGGATCATATGGTAAATCTAATTTCAATTTGCTGAGAAATTTCCATACAGCATCCCATAATGACTAATTTACATTCCTACCAATAGTGTGCAATGGATCCCTTTTCTCCACATCCTTGTTAATACTTGTTATCTGTAGTATATATATATATATATATATATAAAATGACCCTTATAACAGGAGTAAAGTGCAACTAGGAAAGAAAAAGAAATTTAAATCATCTGAAAAAGAAATTTAAATCATCTAAATGGAAAGGAAGGAGTTAAATCATCTATTTACAGATGATATGATCTTATACAGAGAAAACCCTAAAGATTCCATTGTTAGAACAGATTCAGTAAGTTGCAAGATTCAAAATCAATATTGATTGATACAAAAATAAGTAGCATGTCTATACATTAATAGATACCATTTGAAAAAGAAATAAAAAATCCCATTTATAATAGCAACAATAATATTTAGAGAAAAATTTAATGAAAGTGGTGAAATCTCTCTATACTGAAAACTATGAAAAATTGATGAATGAAAGTGAGGAAGACACAAACAAAGGAAAAGATATTCCATAGTCATAGATTGGAAGAATTAACATTGCTAAAATGTCTCTACTGTCTACTGTGATCTGCAGATTCAATAAAACCTCTATCAAATTACCAATGATATTCCTCAAAGAAATAGAAAAAAAAAGTCTAAAATTTGTGTGGAACCACTGATTTGGCTATTAAGATTACTAATAGCCAATCAAATTTTGAACAAAAAGAATAAAGTTGAAAATTTTACACTGCCTTCAAAATACAGTGCAAAGTTATAGTAACCAGAACACGAAGGTACAGGCATAAAAACAGACAAACACAAATGGGGCAGAAGAGAGAGCCTAAAAATAATTAGGCATGTTTATAGTCAACTAATTTTTAACAAAGATGCCAAGAATACACAACGGGAAAGGACAGTCTCTTCAACATATTATGCTTGAAAAAATAGATATTCACATGTACAACAATGAAACTAGATCCCTACCTCTTACAATATACCAAAAGCAATTCTAAATGGATTAAAGACTTAAATGTAACATCCTAAACTATGAAGCTACTAGAAGAAAACATAGAGGAAAATCCTCATGACATTGGTCTGGGCAATGATTTTTGTATGTGATCCCAAAAGCACAGACAATAAAAGAAAAAAATAGATAAATGGGATTACAAGAAACTAAAAAGCTTCTGCACAGCAAAGAAGTCAATCAACAAAGTGAAAACACAACCTACAGGCTGGGAGAAAATATTCGCAAACTGTACTTCTGATAAGGGGTAAATATACTAAATTCATAAGTATTTTAGAAACTATTTTAAAATTCATAAGTAATTCAAAAAACTCAATAGCAAGAAAAGAGATAATCTGATTAAAAAATAGGCCAAAGACCTAAGTAAGTGTTTCTCAGGTAAAAGATCGACAAATGGCCGACAGATATACGAAGACATGTGCAATATCACTAATCATGAGGGAAATGAAAATCAAAATCAGAATGAGACATTTTCTTCTTTTTGAACATACGCAATTCAAGAAATTATAGAAGGAGCAGTAAACTAAAGAATGTAGAAAAATATATTAAAATGTTCAAAGCATAACTGTATGATGAACAAGCATCAAACATTATGAAGTATCATGAGAACACCTTCCTTCTTTGAGAAAAATAACTAAGTGGATAACTCATTGGCAAGATTGTTGAAGAAAGATAAGAAATATTTTACGTATTAAGTATAACAAAGAATATATCTTTTTTATCTTTATATAATCCCTCTGTGTATGTATAATAATCTGTAACATTAAATTTAACTTTAAAAAAATATAAATAGGATATGTAACTTGATTTCAGATCTGATAAAAATAGGATAAGAAAGAAAAACAAAAGACCAAAAATGTATAAAGCATCAAGGTCATACAATAATGTCACTATGTAGGACAAAATTTTAATAGCATTATTATTTAAAAAGTTTAATTCTATTCCCTGTGTTTATACTTGTAAATGTTTTTGAAGGATACAGCAAATGCCGTACTGAATTGTGAAACATTGGAAGCATTCTATACTGCTTATTAAAGCCCCCAAACAAGATAAGTTAACTATAAAACTTCTATTTAATTGTGTATTAGATTCTTACAAAAAGAATAATGCACAGCATGGATATGAAGTGTAAAGATTTGCAAGGGAGTAAGAAAGTCATCAATATTCACATATAATGTGTTTGTCTACATAATTTATCTTTAAATATCTTGTGCTTCTATCAGGGCTAATTAGAAAGGAAGCAAGATTTCTAATTTGAAGCTTACTATATAAATATCAAGAGGAGCAGCAATAAATAATTAGAAAAAAATAAAAAAATTTTATTCTGATCACAATAAATATCATAATGGCACTTAGGGGAAAATGAAAGTAGATGTATAACAACTTTATGAAAAACATAAAATTTATTGGTGAAATTAGGATGAATTTTTAATAAATAGAATAATATTGCTTATTCATGGAAGAGAAGACTCATAAAGTTATAAATTATTAAAATTAATTTATGGTTAATTACAATTAAAATTAAAATCTCAACTAGGTTTTCTATGTAACTTGACAGTATGATCCCAAAAATATAATGGGGGGGGTGTTAAATTAATTTTATAAAGAATAAAGAGAGAAAATGTAGCTTAGTAGATATCAAACTCTCACTTTAAAAATAAAGTAATTAAACAGTATTTATATGTGCAAGAAGGAGCAAATAGATGGATAGAATTTAGAAGCAGACCTAAATGCATAAATGTAAAGTACCGATTATTCAGAAAATAGTACTGGGAAAATTTCTATTCATATGGAATTTAGGTGGAAGTTTTGAACTCTATACCATGAACAAATTAAATTTTAGGTATCTTAAACATATAGGATGAAAAAAGAAATCAAAAGTAGAATACATTTATTTCAGAGTACTAGAGAATTTATTGAAAAGTACAAAATATTAAGGTAACCAAATTGAGGCTAAGGGAGGTTTGATAAACTTGATAAATTTCATGTCTAGTAAGTGCTTAATTTAGTGATAAACTAATTCTAGTATTCCAGAGCCTTTGTTTTTAATACTTTTGTTCTTTGTGTGGTTTATCTTAGGAAAATTCATATCTTTTTTGTCATTCAGTGGACCAAAGAGGAGTGGTTTGGGATGAAGGTAGAATAAAATTGAATGACCAACAAACAGAAAGAGAGAGAGAATGCTATTCTCTATCAAGAAGTGAAAAGGACGTTTCCTTGTCTTAGAAAAAGTTATTTTGGTTTGCATTGTACTAATAATGACATCTTAATAGAATCAGTCAGGGTCAGCATGCTTCCTCCTTCCAGGGAGAACTTAAAGGAAGGACTCTGGGCTTTAGAGAATTTTTTTTAGCAGCATTCAGATCCAGCGGTTTTAAGCTACCAGCTCCTATCTTCTTACTTCAATCAACTGAAGGACTGGGTGTTAGGAAGACTGAGTCAGATGACAAGCGATGTAAGTCAGGCAGAAGAAGCATGCTGTTCACCTGTTTGAGTTTGGAGTCTGTGAGACCAGCTTCCCTCCATAGTAGTTCCTCTGTGCATGTCTGGCATGTTTTCTGGCTGGAAGAAGAAAACCCAATAGCAAAAATGTAAGTAAATGGTAAAGCCTCAAGCAAAGCTCTCGTTACTACCTCATCTCGCCACATGTGCCTACAGAAGGGTCACAAGATTCATGCACTGAAATAGGTAAGCTGAGGAACCACCATCACAACCACAAAAAAAGGTTTTCAATGTTATCAGTGCAAAATTCATAGCCAAGTACAGATTTACAAATTTGTACTCAGATGAACAGGTTAAATCATCTCCAATACTGGCATTGTATAATCTCTTATAGCGGAAATCTCCATATTTTTATTACTTCCAGTCGTTAACAAAGAGTATTGGCTTTTCTTTTTTGACAGTATATGTACATTTTTTACTTAAGTGAAATTTTTAAAAAGAGCTAACTATGATGCAATAGTCTTTGAAAATTATCACCATAATTTCTTATGCTTGATATAGGTGTTCATGGAAACAATTGTACCGAATTCAACTTCCAACTTAAAAGAAATAGATTATGTTCACTGAGCACTTATTATGGGTTAAGCACCAAGCTGAACACTTAACATAGAGTAATTCATTTGATGTTCTCATTACCCTCTATAGAAAGTAATCTTGTTCTTTTTGCCTTACTGAAGAGCTAATGGAAACTTAGAAAAATTAAATGATTTGCCTCTTTCATATATTTAGCAAACAGAAAAAACCTCAGCATTCTAATTCAGGCAATTGATTTTATGTCTTTGTTCTTGAGAACTATGCTATAATGCTCTTGCATGACAATTTTTAATAGTAAACTATTGAAACAAAAACTAAAACAAAAATCACTTTCAATTTCCCACCTTTGTTTGTTGACTTCAATTATTCAGATTCTTTATCATTTTCCCTCATATAGGAAACATATTTGCATATTTGGAGTAGTATCTTACCTCTCATTTTTTCACTTAAGCAAATAACATAGTGTTTATGATATAATATTCTTTTAGAAACAATGATTTTGGTGTTTGCTTAAAAAATTATAATACAGAAAAATAATTGATCATTCCCCTATCCTCGAACTTACAGGTTATTGCTAACTTGATGTTGTTTATACGAAGCTTTACTTTGTATTATTTTCTTAGAACAAGCTACCAGGAAATTGACTTCTGGGTTATATGCTATTTTTTGTGTAGGCGTAAAAGCTGTACTTTTTTATATGAATTGCAGCTGCTCCTTCTGACTCTTTTTTTTTTTTTCTTGCATTACTTTGGAACACTGATGATTTGCTTTAAGAACATCTGTTTGGGGCATCTGCTTGACATGACTGAAGGGTTTATCTGGTTGAATCGGTCAGTGGAAAAGTTCTCTTTTCTTTCTCACTAACAGATTTAAATTGCCCTTGATTTTGATGCCCTATTGAACTTGTCCAATAGGAGTGGCTTATTCTTTGCCAAGATGTAGCAGAAACTATGTTTAACTACAAGAACATCTTTAATAATTATCATCTGTCATCATGACAAATATGCAAATTAACAACATAAGGAAATGCTTGTAAAGCATGGTGCAGTTTTTTAAGAAAGTTTAGAAAAAGTTTGTCTTTACAATAACCTACATATACAAAGTCAGTAAAATAACCTCATAATAGCAGTTTTAAAATCTAAGAAACAGAAATAATTAAATGGGCTTAAGTTTACGCAGCTATTGAGAACAATGAACTGGAAGGGTCTTTGGAAAGGAATTTATATTCCACCTTGAATCATCTTGACTTACATTTTTTTAAAAAAATTGTATTTATGTGTTTATTTTAGGGACAGGGTTTCACAGAATCATACAGGCTGAAGTACGATGGCAGGATTGTACCTCACGGTAGCCTCAAACTCCTGGGCTCAACCAATCTGTTTGCTTCAACCTTTCAAGTAGGTAAGGCTATGGGTACTTCACCACATGCAGCTGAGGTGTATAGTTTTTTTTGTTGTTGTTGTTTGTTTGTTTTTTAATTAAAGACAGGGTATTTCTATGTCTCCCAGGTTGGTCTCTAATTCCTGGCCTTAAATGAGCCTCTTTCTTGGGCCTTCCAAAGTGCTAGGATTACAGGTATGAGACATAGTGCCCAGCTCCACTTTTTTCAATTTAGACATTGTTGTAGTCACCAGCTGCACACAATAACTCTGTTACATATGCAACCCCATAAATAGGAAAGAATTAACACTTCATGGGATAACTCCTGGCTAGGTGCTGGTATATAAGTAATCCTCTCTTTCCATTGGGGCAGGGTTGGGGGGAGTCCTAAGGTGCATTCTGTGTAGCTCTCAAGAGCATCTCATAAGGAACCAAATTCCACCACTATTGTTGGTGACCAGATCCATAACACACCTTTGAGTTCATTTTTTCTCCTTATTACCCTCGTTCATTTCACTGAATCCTGTTCTTGGCATAATTTCTAAAATTAAATCACCTGCATGAAACCCCTCATTTATGTTTTGCTTTTTGGAAGAACCTAAGCAATAATGTGGAGAATTTGTGCATTTAATTCCAATGGACATAAATTTCAAAAGATCTAAAGTGGAAATTCTGATACTCAGGGGAAATGACAGAGGTTTTCAATCTAGGGATGCTTATGGTTCTTTGTTTCCAACATATGCTCATCACAAAATTTTAAGCTTAAAATTATAGATTTTTTAAAAAAAAGAAAAGGTAAACATGCTAATATTTTCAGTCCCCAGAAACACAGCTGGCAATATATTTTTGCATATCACCTATTTTTTATGCATATATTAATAAATATATTTTCTTTGGAAAAGGACCTCAAGTATATGATCCTAATTTTATATATAAAAGTGGTTTCTCTATGCCCTTATACTGTATAGACTTAAAAATGGACTTTGGAGTATTGTACCACTCACATGTCAGACCTGCTGAGATCCTGGGAGAGTCCAGAGGACACACCTTTTATAATGACTGTGAGACATGAATTTTTGAGAGGAATCTGAGCATCATTGAAGAGCTCTGTGGGTCAGAAATTACAGTGGAAACTGCCGTCACTGAACTAGAATCCTTAAATGCACTGGGGATAATTGGATTGCAGGGTGGCAGGGCCAGGTGGGAGCAATTAATCACCAAAGACAAGGTGGGTGTGGTAACGGTAATGGATAAATAGAGTCAAAGCAGGTTTCAGAATAGTCTGACATGTAGAGACCAGTGGCATTGGCTAACTTATCATTGTGTCCTAGAAGAGAAACAGAAGAGCGTTAAACTAAATTATTTCTTGATCTCTATAGACAGGAGAATACTAGGTCAAGTGAACTAAAGGCTAGCTTGAATCATTAAGACAGTATTACAGTCCCTCCATGAATTCCCAAACTTGAGCCAGTTTTCAGACCCAGAATCCCTTGAATGAGAAGAGTCGGAGTCCCTTTGAGAAAGGACTCTGCTACGCTGTCAAAAATTGATACCGTTAATATTACTTCCAGCCTCCCTCAAAGGGATTCACAACTTTTTATCAGGCACTGGGAGAAGAAAATAATTGGATTCTTCAGGATTAATGGATGCTGGCTCTGAATTAACACGATTTCCAGGAGACCCAAAATGTCACTGTAGCAGCCTACCTGTCAGAGTTGGGGTTTATAGAGGTCAAGTGATCAGTGGAGTTTTAGTTCAGGTCTATCTCAGAGCGGACGGACACAGCGTTTCTCTAAACCCCTCCTTTGGCTATTTCCCCAGTTCTAGAATGTATCATTGAAATAGACATGCTCACCAACTGCACAATTCCTACATGGTGACGCTTCCTTTTAGTATATTCTGACTATCTCACATAAAATAAATTAATAAATTCAAACTTCTTCCCTGAACCAATATTGAATCCAGCATGAAACCCCCAATCTCTGGACAATGCCCACGCCTCCTTCTTCTCGTGTGTCTTAGCAGAGTAGCAGCAGCTCTCTGCTTTTTTGAAATGATCATCAAATAAAACAATGTCCACACATTTTTCTTTTTTTTTTCTTTTTTGCAGTTTTTGACCAGGGCTGTGTTTGAACCCACCACCTTGGCATATGGGGCTGGGACCTTACTCCTTTGAGCCACAGGCGCCGCCCTTCTGTTTGTTTGTTTTTGCACACATTTTTCTATACTGCCTGTAATAGTGACCACAGTGGGCCCCTTTATCTATGGTTTTGTTTTTAGAGGTTTCAGTAAACTATAGCCCGAAAATATTAAATGGAAAATTTCCGAAATAAAAAAATTCACAAGTTTTACATTGTCTACTGTTCTGAGTAACATGAGAAAGTCTCAGGCCTTCTGGTCTGTCCCACCCATTACTTGCTCAGTAGTCCTTTCATTTATTAGCTCAACTGTCACAGTATCACAGTGCTTAACTTCAAGTAACCTTTATTTTACTTAATAATGCCCCCCAAAGGCAAGAATACTGATACTAGCAATTTGGATTTGTCTCAGACAAGTCATAAAGTACTTCTTTTAAGTGAAAAGGTGAAAGTAATCCACTCAATAAGAAAAAAAAAAATCATATGCTGAGGTTGCTAAGATCTACAGCAAGAATGAATTGAATCTTCTATCCATGAAATTCTGAAGGAGGAAAAAGAAGTTTTGTATAGTATTTATAGGGTTCGGTACTATCTGAGGTTTCAAGCATCCACTAAGTCTTAAAAGGTATCTCCATGGATAAGAAAGAATTCCTACACTTTGTACACCTTCTATCATCACTGTTGCCATCTTTATTGAACAACTACAGTTAGTTATTCTAGGTAGTATACTAGTTATATTAGCAGCTTAATATTGCTTTGGTTTGTGCCTGTTTTCACATTCTTGAAGACTAATGCTTATTATTTTAGTCTTCCATAACAAAGCAGTTGTTGGACATTCTAACTTACGTTGAGAGAATAGTTAAAATGTCATCTCCCTAAAGCTTAACATTCAAGTTACTCTTTAACAAAAAAAGATCCAAGTGGTTCAGTTACATTTCTGCACACTCCATTTGGTATAGAGTTTGCTGAAAACCATACTTCCAAGATGTTTAAATTATATTTTTACCCAGTGAAGTAAAAAGCTACCCTTTCTCAAATGGGCTGTGCCAAAGTTTAGTCCATCTACTAGTGTATTCCTACTTTGTGCATTTAACATTGCTAGAAGCATCTTAAGCACGTGATGGTAGAAATCCGTAGGAAATGAATATGCAAATAATGATCTCCTTGCTGGCTGTCCCCAAAAGCATTTCCTAAACGTATTTTTTCAGACAAGAAATGGCCCAAGATTTCAACTTCATTATGAAATTTACCGAGGATGAGGAGAGAGTGTCACTAATGATCAGGAAATGAAATATGCAAAGTACAGTCAACCTCTTCCACAGACCAGTGCCCACGGCAGATGTGATAGATCAACAATTCAGAACGTGTGTTCCACATGATTCAGCAGAGAAGAGAGGAAGTAAAGTTAGAAAACTATAGAATAACTTCTCTCTGGTACTGTATTGACGGCTCTGAAGTATACGCAGTAGCAGCCTTTCTTGTTTTATGTAAAAGCGTACATGGGTGGAAAGGCAAGAATTATGGCTCATAGAAAGCTCTAGCTATCAGGGGAAATTCCTATTGCAAAGGCAGAGAAACTGAGTTGGGAAAACACACAATTTATTGGCCCCTAACTCATACTTCTCTCTTTGCAGAGCAACTTTGATAGATAGAAGCTGCTTCATAGGGAAGAAAGAAAACAACAATATTGTGTCCCTTTGTTTTAGGACTTTGGTTCTATCTTTTCCTGTATTTCTTTTTTATTTTCAGAAAAAAAGGAACCGAGTGATGGTTTAATTTAATTTAAAAAACTGTGTGGTTTATAAATTTATCCATTATTAGGACAGAAAGAAATTCAATAATCAATTCCTTGAGATTAATCTATAGAAGGTAAGGATGCTGTACCCTTGGTCCCAAGTGCTTTGAGAACTGTACATCCTCATTTTCTTACACAGCACAAATGGATTTAGATCCCCACTAGCACTGACCTCAGTGCTGCAGAGTAAAAATAAACATTTATTTTTGTTTCTGAATTGGCAGCATCTTTGCTAAAATGTTCTGAACTCTATGTTCTTACTGATACAGCTCTCACGATATTAAAATTCAGTAGCAATGAAAATAAACATACATCCCAACATACATATGATGGACTTTTTGTTTTTGTATTGTGAATTTCGTTTTATAAAAAGTCTTTCACGTACAAGAAATGTTGGTCACCGTAACATTATTAATTTAAAGAACAATACATGCCTATGATTTACTCTTAATTACTGTCTGTGAACAGTACGTTGAGTTTTAGAAATAAAGTTAAAAGTATTATTATTTTGTGTAAGAGCATGGTGAAGGCATGTGAAACATACTAAAAGTGAATACTGTTATTGAACAACAATACTTAGGAAGTATGGATTTACTAACAGCTTAGACTAGCCTAATTAAAGTAACAGACTAATGTGGGTTCCATATGAAAATATCTTAACAATAGAAAAAATTTGCTGTGAAACAGGCAGAAAAATGGAGTAATAGCAGTTTGCTGTAGCCTGGACATGCCCATTTGTTTTTCCACAGGTAGAATATATGGAAACTCTGGCTTTTATTAGGATTCACCCTGATTGGTTATTTGTCTGACTTTAAGAGAAAAATATTTCTTCTACTTGGGCGCTACAGGTAACGGACAAAAGGTGAATGAATCCATATTCTGAATGGAGGGATGTGTCCATTCGTTTACATAGTTACTCAGACTTTAGTTCAGCACCAGAAGTAGGGTTACAGCATTATCTCTCCTGTTTTGGAGCAGGGGCTCTCCTTTTCTTTCATTTTTCTATAACTCTTCTTGAGCTGCCCAGAATTGAGAATGGAAAAAATGCTCTTTTTGCAAAGAGTAATCAAACAAAATGGAAACACCTGATTTTTTTTTTTTTTATACAGACTGTGAGCTAGACTTGCTCTTTGCCTTTACAAATAAATTTTTTGGGGGGATTGGGAGCGATATCTCTTCAGTACTACCCACTTCTTCACCTGCCCTATGCCTACATAATAATTAATACCCAGCTCTTAGTAGATTAGTGATTGATAGTGTTCCAAGATCATATTAAAGCAATGCAGAATGAGTCTCATACTCTTTTAAATATCAAAGAACCAACCCTTAGTAAGTGCCCTTAGATTGTAAAATAATACAGTTTTTAAAGTTTCTTCCCTATTGGGCTTTTTTGAGGTGTAGGCTATTGATTGATCCATGTTATTCACTGAGTATGTGTTAAAACATTTGCTTTATGCCAAAGTATGTTCTAGGCATGAAGGAGAGAGAAGCATGATTATATTCTAGTATCTCACAGTTTTGTCCAGAAAAAAAGTCTTTTATGTTAAAATCAGAGATAGACAATTTGGTTCCAGAGAGGTTTTTCTGAAGCACTTTTCAGAAAGTCTGCAAACATCTTTCCAAAGGATGGAGCCATATCCAGTGGAGGAGGAAAGGACTATTGTGTTGGCAGAAAAATAAAAGACCTATTAAAAAAAAAAGCAAAAACAAATGAACAAACAAACAAACAAAAAAAAAAACAAGCAAATTTACCAGATGAGTAAGGCATAAATAGAATAAAAGTGAAGGGCGGTGCATGTGGCTTAAAGGAGTAAGGTGCCAGCCCCATATACTAGAGATGGTGGGTTCAAAACCAGCCCTGGCCAAAAACTGCAAAAACCAAAAAAAAAAGACTAAAAGTGGAAAGTGAGGTTGGAAAGCCAGGCTGGCATCTTTTCATGGAGGATCTTTACTATCAAGGTAATTAAATTGAAGTTTATTCACTGGACATTAGGAATCATCAATGGTTTTTGAGCTAGTAAGTCAGAAAAATGTATTGGATAATATGTGCAGAAACGGACTTGGAATCTAAGGAAGGCAGAGGGGTTTGTGCAGTAGGCCAGGCAAGAGGTGGTGGAGTGTGAATCAATATATGTCATTGGGAATAACCTGCAATAATAATGTGAACCTTAAAAACCATGCCCTGCGATTAGATTATACTCAGAACATCCAGAATTTAAATGACCTATCACATTTTATGCAATCATTGTTATGTAGTGCTGTCCATATTAGCCTGTATCTACTGGGTCAGTTGCTTATTTTTTATTAACTCTAAGCATTAGAGTCTGATAAATCCGCCACTTCTAACAAAGTTCCTCAGCACAGATACAGAAAAGGATTCACTATCTATGACTTTAACAAATGGAAAATAATTTACATTCTTGCCAGAAATTCAATGTCAACAGATATCGGCTTTGAGAAATATACTTGCCATTAAAGTAGCAACAGTATATAAAACTCATAAATGTCTAAAGAAGAAAACAGGCCTTGATACAAAACCAAATGTAAAATGCATAAAAAGAACACGATTATTACTGATGTTATTTGTTTAAATTTCGTACTTTAAAAAAGCACTTTAATTACCATATGCTTATCATGTTGGTTGGATTCATTTATAGAGAGAATACAATCATTAATTATCATAATTAAGGCACCTGAATTCAAAATGAATGGCATTCATTCTAACCTCAGTTGTAGCTATGTTTTATCTCTGACGGTTGGGTTTCCAATCAAATGTTATCTGATTTTTCCCCTTAATCATTAAGAAATGCTTTACTAATTAGCACATGAAATTCATGCCACATCAGACTGAATTGAATCAAGGCCTATTATCTTGAGCAGTAAGACACTTTGAAATTCTTAGTAATAGGGCATGAATATGTTATATGGTTCATAAACATTTCATGAACCTCCACATTAACACTGTTTTTTTTTTCAAGACAGTGCCATTAGTTATTCCATTTTCAGGACCTTTAATTCGATCATGCTGTTTAACAGCCTGTTACATTGTAGCATATAGAGTCATACGTTAATTTATCTTTGGCTGGATTTTGGCAAAATGGTTATATTTGGTTGTAAATATCCTGCATGAAATGAGAAACAGAAGGCTACTTGAAAGGTACAAAGCACTGTTGAGCTAACTGGCTTTAATACTCTATTAACAATAATTTAGGATTTGGGAAGGATACCCTCCATTGGCCTGCCCTTCACCTTGCTTTCTTCTCTTGGGGTGATCTGTAGAACACACCAGTGGGCCCCTTCTATGCTGGCTTCTCTTTCGCTGAAATTTGAGGGATCTGGCTCCTTCTCTGTGATGTCACCTGAGAATGTCTATGTCCTCAATTAAAGATCCGTTCTGTGGACCTTAAAATCAGTTTCAGATACACAATTTCTATTCTACTTTTTTACTTTACGTTAATAATAAAACTGTATATATTATTGCCCTTTTAAAAATGAGTCATATTGCTACCTCACGATTATCTTAATCCCAATTTTTAACAGAGTGTATCAAATATTTTGCTGTTATGAATGTTCAAGATGATCATTCTTATCATTTACAAAATTTTTGATTATTTCTGTAAAATGTTCACGATATAGTTCCAGAAAAAAAATAGAAAGCTGGGGGTATTTTAACCCATAATTTGAACAAATTCTCTTTGTTCAGATAAATGTATTTCTTCATTACAAGTTGAGTTTTGCATGTATCAGGCACTGAGAAGACTGCATAGTTTAGACATGTTATTAACTTACCTCTTACTTCTTACCTGAAATAATTATAATCATGGAATCATAAAATTCTCAAGATCAGTATGTATATATTTAGCGTCTTCTACATGCAAAGAAAAGCTGTAAGCTCTAAGAAGACATAAAGGTAAATTAGCCAAACTCCCTTCATTTTATGGCCCCTTAATATAGTTGAGTTTTTGACAAGTATTGAGATAATAAATTCCTATTCTCAATAATGGCAAATATATGAAATAACATAATAACACCATAGGAGTATTTTTATGTAATAAACTAGAATTATTTTTGTAATATTGTTACTTTTGCAACAATATTCTTCCAGTAACCAAAGAAAAACTAGATATTATAAAATCAAACGTGGAATTAACTATTAAGCAAAGGTTTCATTTTGTGATTATGTCAAAGCCTTGATTTAATATTGTGTATGTGGGGGGCAGAGCTTAGGGATGGATAGAAGTACTACAATATTGAACTCCATACAATTCAAACTCTGAGTCTATATCTAAGATCTAGGAAGCTCCTTAGTTTTCACATAGTTGATCTCCTCTTTATGTAAGCGAGAAAACAGAAAATCAGTAAGATACAGTAACTTAACTTAATGTCACGCAACTAATTGGCAGTAGGATTGTTTCCTACAATTTATCAAACCAAAGGCAGGGGTCCAGATGAAGTTTGAAAACATACCTAGTTTTTGTAGTTGACTTTGTTTTCCTTTTTTCCTAGAAAGGAATAAGATTTGCAGTCACACTGTGTGGGTTCTTTCACATTGTCCCAATAGACTGAGTACAAGACTGTGGATTGCATGCAATGTTATTTCAAGATCACAAGATGTTTTAAAAACAGATGGCAGTGTACACGAAAGATCACAGGAGATGGCAGTTCACAGCAGTAATTAAAAGGATCCTGTGCAATAGAAAGGCTTTTAAATTAAGTAGTAAACTTTACATAATTAGGCATTCTTTTTGTTCATGTTTGGCACAGGTTTTAGACAGATTTTTTTTTCCTGTCAACATTATCATTTTTCCTATATTTTATGCAGAAAAAGGGTTTGAATATTGTTCTCAGTCAGAAGTCAGAATTGGAGAATAAAATAATTTCCAGTGAAGTCATAGAAACACAGAATAGTTTAGGACATTTTCTAAGGCCCTATGTCATTATCTGAAAAAATAGTGATCATATATACTAAATGGATAGAATTGCTCTGAGGAGGAATGTCATAATGTGGGAATTCTTTGAAATATTAAATATGGCTATAGAAAAACTTTCACCAATTTGCAGTTCTGAAAAATGTACTTTATTTCTAAAACAAGACACAAATGAAAACATAAAGAGGATCTGGGCCAAGTTTTAGGATTTATTTGGTAACTTGTACAAATAGAAAAATAGATATCAAGAAACAGGACTTTAAAAATCAGCTAGCTCAAGGCTTTCTGTCTTTTCATTTGACATTTACTACTGTGGGCCAATCCCAGAATTAGGGAGTAGTGATTGCTAAGATCAGGTCAATTATTTGAGGCACTTATCCCCTAGATTTAACTCTGTGTATGTGCTTTAACAGAGCATGCGATATATGAATCAAATCGTATATCACTTTTATGAATTCAAAGAGTCAAATGTTTAGTATGGGGAAAATAGCCTGACGTGGTACAATACGGAGCATTTACTGTATTTGTCCTCCTAAGAGATAAACTTTGTCCTCATAATGAGCTTGGAGTACCCATGTGATGCCCTGATACTAAACGTGGGGCTGTGTTTGTCACTAGACCTTGACCCTGTGCTGATCTCCAGGCTTTCACACTTAACTGCTCCTGATTTTTTGGCATTCCAGAATCTTGCTGAATTGTGATCTTCAAGCTCCTTCACTATTGACTTCCACCTTTTTATCAGCTGCTTCCTTTTGTTGAATAGAAAATCTCTCAAGAGCAGAAAATGAGATTTGTATACTGTCAGATACCTGTCATAATGCAATATGGTGTCTGTGAACGTCAGTCACACCACTCCCTGTTGCCAACTGTTCTGAAAAGAACATGGAAGTTTTGCTGAATGTGTCCAGCAGTGCTGCATCTTATGTCTGGGCCCACCAGGTTCCTTCCAGGCAATGTGACTTTCAGACAATAGGAGAGTGAATGCATTTGCTGAGGCCACCGGCTATGCTTCTGGAGTTACCAGTGATGGCTTGCCTGCCTTGACTGCCTGGAGCAAGCGCACACACCACCAAACTCATGTGTTGAGGAGAGAAGACCCGAGAAACGGAGGATACAGACCCTTCATGGATTCGCAAGGCTGCCTGATATATCCACCTTGATGTTGGATCTTTTTCTTTGTTTAATTTTTCTTAAGCTAACTGAAGAGCTTGCCAAGTGATAATGAATATAACCTGAGCTCCTAGTAGCAGGCTTTTTATACAAGAAAGTTTCTCTGAATTCTAATAACAAGAAGATTTTTAAAATTGGAGTTGGCTTTTCCACTAAATTGTGACCTCCTTGCAAACACGTGCCCCTGTATCATCATTTAGGTACCAGCAAGGAGGGTCTGCACGCCCTTTACAGGGCTTAGCAGAGGGGTGCAGTTAAGCAGGTATTTCATGCTCAACTGAGTCACAAAAATAAGAGTCAATTAGGTATGGATGAATAGGTCTCATTTTGTGTGAAACTAAACCTGAGTCAAAAAGTAGGGCACATTCTTGGTTGATTAAAGAATCACAGTCTAATAGTTTCATCTTTAGAAATATCTTAACTGATTGCCTCCTGAGAGAAAAAGAATGCTATCCCTTTACTGAAGGTTATCAAGCAAATGGCTTTATAACCTTTGGCTAGAGAATTAGCAAAGAAAATTCAGCCATTAGGTAGGAAAAAATAGCTTCAAATTCTGTTTAAGAGCCCATGATGTTGATGAGAAATCATGGAAATAATGGAAGACAATGATATAAAGGTTTATAGCTATTCCTATTTTTTTCTTTTCATTTTATTTAAAAATATTAATTAAGGGGGCACAAGTGTTCTTGTTACATGACTATCTTGTAAAAGGTTAAGTTGAGGCCTTTGGTGAGCTCACCACCAGAATAGAGTTCACTGTACATAATAGGTAATTTTTATCCCACACTCACCGTCGTCTCCACCCCCCCCCCATTGGTTCCTCATGTCCTTATATTGCTTTGTGGCCATGTGTACCCATCTGTTAGCTCCTACTTATTAGTGAGAACATTATTAATTTCTATTTAAACAGAAGGTATAATCTCCTGAGCACACAGGTCCTTTGTAGAAGCTATGCCACTTCCAAGATATTATCTTTTTGGGAAGAAAGAAGTAAGTTTATTTCAATTTTCAGTAGCAATACATCTGCTAGAGAGATGCTGCACTGTTCACACATGGGACAGACATCAAGCAAACACCTGAGACACCCCCAAATCCAGGTAAATCAGACCCAATCAGGTGAGGGGTCTGACAGTGTTATCAGATCTACAGGCTTAGCTATTAGTGATATCATGTGGTTTATATCCAAAACAGGTAAATTATTATGGACATTCCCAAGTCACTGAAAGTGGAAAAAGCAAAAGCCTGAGAAATATTGTCAACTAGAAGCAAACAGGAAGCAGGTCAGGGATCACTGACCCTCAGGGAAATAGAAGTTAAGTAGTAAATTAACTAGTAGTAATGGAATGAAATGAAATATTTTACTTATACAATGTAATATTTAACATTGCAGAATAAAGACACCCACAAATGTACATTTGTATAAACACATGCAGTATATATAAATGTGTCTATGTGTGGATGCATACCTATATATGAATACACGTGCCTACAGACAGAAGGCATATTTACCTGCCATCTAAAGCAAAACAGACCTACCACAGAGAATTTTTTTGTGATATGAGGACAATAAATATTTGCTAAATAACTAATGAGTGCTTGCTAGTCTAGAGTCTGAGGTTATAGCGAAGCATCACACTGGACACAACTGCAGACAAGGTGTTTCTGTTGCTCATAGACTGAAGTCGACACTGTACCTAATATAATTCTGTAATTCAGGACACCTACAGGATTTATGGCTCTGTAGCATGGGTCTGCCTTTGCCCTCAATGCCAGGTATTTTTAGTTTCATTGTCCTTTTAGTAGCCTTCACCAATAGCTCTCAGTGCACTGCTGGCTCAAAGAAAGCTTCTGTATGCATCAAAGACCAACTGCATGGACTTTAAGACAACCGTTTTATTGTTGAAAGCATTGTTTATTTCTTTCCTTCTTTGTGTGTCCACAGCTATGAAATTGTTGGACATATGATCTCTGGTAGAGCTAAGCATTATAGTGAATAAAATATGGTGAAAACACTTTGGTTGAAAGAGGGAAGATGATGTTTGGTAAGGAAAATGAGCAAAGAGGTCTACTTTGAATGGGGGTGACTTTATAGGTGTTGCCAACCTCTTGTAGGATTTTTAAACACAAACTTTAGACTTGGAAAGTGTCATGAGGAAACCAGAAAGTGAGGTAGGTAAGCCTAGAAACAAGCTACAAAACAAAATATCTGTCTTACTACTTAAAATGCTTTTTTTTAAGATTAGATATTTATTTTAGCTTCTTATATAGAAAATATATTGCCCCCCTCACAGATGACTAATTATGCTGACTGAAAAATATATTGCCCCCTCACAGATGACTTATGCTGACTGAAAAATTTTTATAGAACCAGATAACTTATGAAAAGAGTATTTAAATAAATTATTCTATAGCAATGAAATATTAAATATTGAATTTGTTATGTTTGTTCATTAATAATTTAAACTGGCTGAGAAAATACAGAATATTGTGAGTAATCAGAGTTATACAAGTGCACAAACACTTGGACCTCAGTCTTTATTCTTCTGTCACCTGATGTCTTGAGTTGATAATCATTTATGACAGAAAACATATAGAGTGTGCCAAAAAAGGTATAAGCACTTTAAGAAGGGAAAAATTATTGTATTAAATTGTAAAACTCAACATATATCAGTAACGTTTCTTTTCTTGTATCTTGTATCTCTTGTAATTGCAGAAGTTCAAAGTGACTAGAGCATTACAATTTTCATAGAGTTCTTTCCTTTCTTAAAATGTGTGAACATTTTTTCAGCATCCTCTGGATTTTCCAGATATCAAATCTTTTGAGAGACGATAAACCTGTGGAAAATTTAGGGTACCCCTGGGCACAAGTAACTTCAAGACTGAGAGAAAATACACTGTAGGTTATAGTTTAACTTGTATGTGAAAAAAATGTTTTAGAGCATTTCAGTGTATATATTATTAAATTCCTTTACTTGATTTGACCTTGAAGATTGTGCATGGAAGATTCTGGCTGTGTCCTCTTGTTCACTACAGTCTATTTGCTGCTGTACCTTCTCATTTAGTCACTCTGTTTTGATTCATGAAGGATACATAAGCTGTTTGAATATGCATAGGAGGCTTTGCATTCAATCTAATGTCTTCTGTTCACATCTGCAATTCTCTGAATATTTTAAATGAATAATATATCAAAACAGATGGCAAAATTCTTTCCTCCATAATTCACCTGAACTAGTCCTTGACCTCAATGTAAGTTTATTTGACTTGGATCTGTAGAATTTGTTCCCACAGGAATTTTGAGTACAGGAGTATAAGTGGAATCTGTGAGTGACTTTCTTTCTCTCCCAAATGATGCCAATTAATCCGTAAGATTGAAAATCCTTTGCATAATTTTAATACAACCTCACAAAACAAACAAACAAAACAAACAAACAAAAAAACCCCCATGAAACAAGCTGACATGGTTTGCTGAACTCAAGTGTCCAAAACTCTTCAGTGCTAAAATACTACCCAGAACTACTGTGGGTTTTGTGGACTCTAAAGAAACGTTACCTTTTATTGTAATTTTAACATGTATCAGGATAAATTATACATTTATGTATCATAAAGACTAAAGGATCGACAGATCTCGAGAGATATTTGTGCTCCTTTGTTCATTGCAGCATTACTTATAATGCCAAGATATGGCAACAACCCCAACATGTCCATTGGTGGATGAATAAAAATGTGTTCTGTATATAGAAACTTATATATATGTATGTGTGCCATTGTCAGAGTCTTTTCCTACAGATTAACACATTTGGCTCTGGAGATGACAGAGTTGTGAAGAATGTTTTTTCACTTTTTTTTTTTTTGTAGAGACAGAGTCTCACTGTACCGCCCTCGGGTAGAGTGCCGTGGTGTCACACGGCTCACAGCAACCTCTAACTCTTGGGTTTATGCCATTCTCCTGCCTCAGCCTCCCGAGCAGCTGGGACCACAGGCGCCTGCCACAACGCCCGGCTATTTTTTTGTTGCAGTTTGGCCGGGGCTGGGTCTGAACCTGCCACCCTCGGCATATGGGGCCGGCGCCCTACTCACTGAGCCACAGTATTTCTTGGGTTCGGTGCCCATATCAGTGGTTAGGGTGCCAGCCATATACACTGAGGCTGGTGGGTTTGAACCCTGCCTGGGCCTGCTAAAAACAAAAAAATGACAACTGCAACAAAAAATAACCAGGCGTTGTGGCAGGTACCTGTAGTCCCAGCTACTCGAGAGGCTGAGGCAAGAGAATCGCTTAAGCCCAAGACTTGGAGGTTGCTGTGAGCTGTGACACTACGGCACTCTACCCAGGGGGACATAGTGAGACTTTGTCTCAAAAAATTTTTTTTTCTTGAATTATCTAGTTATTATGTGGGACTAAAGGTGGGGAAGTTTTTGAGTCAAAATTTTTGAACTAGAATTCTGACTCTACGGGTGGCACCTGTGGCTCAGTGAGTAAAGTGCTGGCCCCATATGCCAAGGGTGGCAGGTTCGAACTGGCCCCCGCCAAACTGCAACAACAAAAAAAATAGCTGGGCATTGTGGCAGGCACCTGTAGTCTCAGCTACTTGGGAGGCTGATGTAAGAGAATCACCTAAGCCCGAGAGTTGGAGGTTGCTGTGAGCTGTGATGCCATAGCACTCTACCGAGGGTGACGAAGTGAGAATCTCTAAAAAATAAAATAAAATAAAAAAGAATTCTGACTCTACTACTTATGAGATGAGTGACTTTAATCAGTTTACATAAAGTAGAAATAATAATGTCTGTTTAGGGTTGAGATGATTAAATAAACAAAAAAAGACACCATGATTGGCACTTTGCACACTCAACAAGTGTTAGTATAAATGTTATTTTTACTTCCTCTTTATGAAGCTGAAAGTTTATATATTAATCATAATTCTTATATGTGTTGGTGCTGTAAACTTTGAATCTAAATTATTAAATGATTTGTTTTATGGGCTTCAAAAATGTCTACTTTTCAATGGGTATATTTGTGAATTACTTATTGCTTAGGGCTAAAGTACTTTCAGGGACCCTTTGCCTCATCAAAAATGACTGCTTTATTTTGTGAAATGCAGAGAAATACATCATAACCTGATTCTCTCGAGACTAATTGCATTTGTTAGAGAATTATTAAACAGACACACACAGAAGTATAATTTCAGACATTTAATACTCCACTTAAAAGTAAAAGTTGAATCAAATGTAGAAAAAATTTATTTTTTAAGGACAGCATAAGGTAATAAAAATAGTCTTGCAATTAAGGTTCATGCCCTTAAGAGCCACACTTTGGAATCAGCATAAATTATTATGCAGAAATCTATTTGAATAAGTCATTTGAGGAGAGAGGAAAAAAAACAATGTAATCATAGCCCCTGAGAAATAAATAACTGTTCTTCTAGTTGAACTCAAGCTTCTGGATCACAAGTGACTGGATCAAGAAATTCAGGGTAAAATGGAAGCTGAAAAAATGAACCCTATTCTTAAGCAAGACGGTCTACTTCTAATGAGATTTGCATAAGTCCTAAAGTCCAGTAGAGAAAAGTGGACAAGAAAAAAAGACAAGTGAGATAAAAATGACTTAATGGAATTCAGAAGTCATAGGGGATTAACAAGGAAACCACAAAAGGCTGCAAAGCTATTTCTCTATCCTTAAGTGGACATCATTTACAGCTACTATGAAATCAAAGAAAACAAAAGTCACTTCTAAAATCCATTCTAGGACAAAAAGAAATTAAATCTGAGCCCAATTTTTTATCAAACTTTGTTCCTAGGAATGAATTGGTTTAACACAATACATAAATCCTCTTTGGTGGGAAGGCATGATATTAAGAGGAAATTTACTGTTAATTTAAGTCCTTTGCCAATTCTTTCAAAAATAATTTTTTTTAAAGATTCCATACACTTGATAACTTAATCTTTCCATAAAATTTTCTTTCTGAATTGACAGTTTCAGTATCAAGTTACATGGTGATTGAATTCATTAAAAAATAAAAAGCTGTCATAGTCATCAAGGTACCATCCAAAATTCCAAGCTAGTTTCTAACTTAAAGGTAGAATAATACAGAATATTTTCCTGTCTGTCCACTTGCTGTACATTTGTTTTTCCATAAAGTGTAGAGAAACCAAAAACATTCCCTTCTAAGGGTGTGATTTTGCTTTGTTTTGCAATTCATGTTTGTCTAGAAGTTTTATTTATTCTTGATTTTTTTCAGCCAGTGGGACATTTCCCGAATCCAAATGGCATTGCTCTTGTGATATGAGAAACCAAAATAGATGTTTCTTTTGTCAACTAAGAGGGACCGTAATGTTTAGGAAAGAAAAGTTATAAGTGGAGGGTTCAGGGCCTGCCTGGCTGGCATGGTAAATGTGTAAATTCTTAGGACTGTAAGAAAAACTGCCCTCTTCATACCTCTTCTAACTCTGATTTACGATACAGATCGTAACAACACTGAATTGACAGAGCATGAGCAGCCTTACACACCATTTTGTGTTTGGATAAGCAACGTTAGACCTTAAGTCAGTTTCAACCAGTTTCAGAGATTCCACACAAACTGTCTTTGTCTCCTGTAGTTCTCTGTATGATATGAAAAGCTAACTTCTACCTTATTTTAATGTTACAACCGTACCCCAAAGTGAACATGGGATATATGTCACATGTATGTTTACCAGTTACTCATGCGCTCAGATACACTCATAAATATGCATAGATTTTCCCCAAAACCCATTGAATATGTATGAGTCAATTGTGTAATATGAACCTTACGAAATATAAGACCCAACCTGCCCTTTTCCTCTTTGAAGAAAGAACACCTTTGGTCCACACTGGAGACAATCTATTGATTATCACCAATACAACTCTCCTTTCTATATAGTATTTAGCCATTTTGGTGGATGTTTGGACAACAAGCTAAAGAGATGTATGTAGGAAATTAGTGTTATTACTGGAATCTTTTCATAATTAAAAATTATTCCTTTAAAGCTCAGATCACACTTAATAGGAGGGAAGTTAATAGGGAAAATGTTAAGTAGAAACTTTTTCAATTCTGAGCTTTACTGGGTCTGGAAATCAGGATCAGTTGTGTTTCCTAATAAGGGTGGTCTCTAACAGTAATGGATGAAGTCAAAAGTCTAAGGTGTGAGAATAAATTTAGGATGCCAACAATCAGACCAAACCCCTGTTCAAAGGGAACTGATGACACTTTCTTCTCTTCCCTGAGACTTTGCAAAACACTAAGAAGAGTTAATATTAGGGAGATAAATAATACTGTTGGGGGCTATCCAGTAAGAGTTCCTAAGCTTGAGGAAATGTGAGAATCAGGAATTTTGTTAAGCATAATCCCTAGTTTTACACATTGGAGACCCTGGTCTTCAGTCCAAAGCTGAGGATTTGCATGTCTAAGGAGACTCCCATGTAAATTTAATAATGAAAGATAATAATGAAGGGTGTTTGGCAAACTCTGAGGTAAAATAAGGGAGCTGATGAGGCACAATGGCTTTTTCTCTTTTGCTTAAGGAATAACTAAGGTTAAGGCCAGGTGCTGTGGCTCTTGCCTGTGATCCCAGCACTAGGGAGGTCAAGGCGGGTGGATTGCCTGAGCTCACAGGTTTGAGACAAGCCTGAACCAGAGCAAGACTTCATCTCTAAAAATAGCAGGGCATTGTGGTGGGCACCTGTAGTCCCAGCTACTTGAGAGGCTGAGGCAAGAGAATTATAAGCAAAATTGATGGATCTCTTGCTAGGTTAACCTGTAATAGAAGATAAAAGACCCAAATAAGCTCAATCAGAACTGAAAAAGGAGATATTACAACTGAAACCACAGAAATACAAAATATTATCTGTGAATACTATGAAAATCTCTATACACATAAGCTGGAAAACGGACAAATTTTTGGAACCACATAACCTCCCAAAACTTCAGTCAGGAAGAACTAGAACTCCTAAACAGATCGATAACAAGCAATGAGATTGAAGAAACAATAAAAAAATCTTCCAACAAAGGAAAGCCTTGGACCACATGTATTCACAACCAAATATTATCAAACCTACGAAGTAAATTGGTACCCATACTGTAGAAATTGTTCCATAACATCAAGAAGGAAAAAATCCTCCCCAAATCATTCTGTGAAACCAATATCCCCTTGATGCTAAAGCCACAAAGGACACAATTAAAAAAGGAAACCATAGACCAATAGCTCTTATAAATATAGATGCAAAAATCATTAATAAAATACTAGCAAACCAAATTCAACAGCACATCCCCAAAATAATCCAGCATGACCAAGTGGGTTTCACCCCAGGGATGAAAGGCTGGTTTAACATATGTAAACCAATAAATGTGATTCACCACACAAATGGAAGAAAAAACAATGATTATATGATCATCTCAATGGATGCAGAAAAGCATTCAACAAAACTCAGCACCCTCAACAAACCAGCCATAGAAGGAACATATCTAAAAATTGTAAAAGCTACTATGACAGACCCATAGCCAGCACCATACTGAATGAGGAAAAGTTGAAAGCATTCCCTTTCTTTCTTTTTTTGGTATCAGCTGCTTTGAAGCTGTGATCTCTTTGTTGTACTTTCTCTTTGTACCTTTAGAATTCTTTCCCTTTTCCTTCTTTAATTTGCTTTACTGAGATTGTATTAAGGGTTTCATTTCATAAACCTAATGGTTTAGTGCAGGGTTCAGCAAACTGTGGCCTCCCAGGCCAAATCTAGCCAACCCCATTCATTTATATATTCTCTGTGGCTGCCTCTGTGGTACAATGGTAAAGGTGAGGAGTTGCAACACAGATCATATAACCCAGAAAGCTCAACTATTTATTATCTGGATCTTTACAAAAAAACCTTGCTGAATCCCAGTAAATTCAGGCAGATAGCATCATTGTTCCTACTTAGGAGCATATTCTGAGAAATTTGGAAAGGGATATTAAGGATGGCTTCATAGTAGCCAGGAGGCTATTTGGTAGCCAGGTGGTTGTAGCGGCACAAGATTATCAGTGTTAAGACACCTGATCCAATTTCAGAGTGGAGATTTATGTATCACAATCTGAGAATAAAATAGTTCAGTCAGAGACCAATTCTTGCCCTAATGCATGCTGAGTGGGCAGCTAGCTAATCAATTGTTCATTTAAGTCTAAAATTCTTTTGTATCATCTTGAGTCTCATAACAGACCCCATGGTCTCCAGCAGCCAGCACTTACAGAGATAAGAATCAAGTTGATAAGGCATTAGAAAGGGATTATGAAAGCCAGCTTAATTAAAGAAACTTCAATGGGATCATAAATAATCAGTGCAAGTTATTAACTTTTGACAACTGCTCATCCGTATTGAGTTCGAATGGCTTCTGGCCTATAAAGTCCTTAATCTAATTCTGAGTGAATACAGTTCATAAGGGAAAATACTCTTTATAACTCATTGACTATAATCAACAAATCTTTGAAGCAGAACTTTCTTCCAAATATACCTAAGCATAGTCTGCATTTTCTTGTGTTCATATCATTTACCTCATTGTTTCTTCAACTTTAGAAACTTCATTGGTCAAACTTTAGTATCTCTTCCACAAAGAGCAGATCAAATGTCACTTTCTCCATAAACCATACCCTACCTAGCCCTTGTTGGAATCATTTGTTATTTTCTTTACCTAGCCCTTGTTGGAATCATTGTTATTTTTTTTTTCAGTATAATATTACTTGTGCCATAATAGTACTAGTCTGGTTTGACAATTTTAGTGTGCTGAGTCGTGCATTCACACTAGAGCATAATCTCCTTGTAGTATAGACTGTAGTTTATTCTGCTCCCCAACCCCCAACGAGCCTGTTATAGTGCCCTGCATAAGATAGACAATCAATATACTAACAGAACTTATCACAGTTTGCTGTGCTGTTTCCCCATAGATTTTTTTTTTTTCCATATGTTGTTCCTATATAGGATCTAAGAAAACTTTTCTCAGGTGGATATGTGTAGCTTTTTTTTTCACTCATATATTTCTCCTGAGAATTCAGAACCTTTCTTTATTTTGTTAATTTTTGTTTACTCATATTTTAAACATATCAGAAACTGAGCAAAATGAAGACTGGTTATTTTGGGAAGAATTATCAAACTGATTTAATTTAATAATTTTTCAGAGGGATTATCTTCTATTCTGTATTTTGCACGCTTTTCCATATTAGTGTAATATTTACCCAAATGTACCTGTAAAATAGATTGCTATTTATGTGTGTTTTTTAAGTATAAATATGGACTCTAGAGCAGTGGTTCTCAATCTGTGGGTTGCAACCCCTTTTTAACAATGAAAATACATTGCAGCATTAGGAAGGTTGAGAACCAGTGCTCTAGAGGGATAGTTTAGGTATTACCAATGTAATGGTTTTAGGAGTAGTCAGCTCCACAGGAAATTTGACAACCCTGTTTCTTAGAGGTCTAGCAGGCATAGTTTAGAACCATGTTTTTCAAACTGTGCTACAAAGAATATTGGTAGATGTGTCAGATAATATTTTGGATAATTATTCCTAACTCATTAGACACACTGGTTTTATTTTTTAATCTACAAAATTTATACTGTTTACTTCTGGATGTTGTGGAAAGAAAATGTATAAAATGGTGATGTGAGAAGAATAAATTAGGGAGAGTTTTTTTGTATTTATCAGAATGTAAAATACTGTATATGCACTATAAATGTCATTTACTTCCAGTATACCTGTCTAAAGTGATAGAAGATAGCGAAGTTCATGTATTTGCACTCATAGACCTTATGTTTAATTTCTAGATGAGATGGTTCCCAAAAAGAGAGAGCAAGGGTGCAGTAACAGTCCCAGAGCAGGAGGAAGATGGGGAGGGAGAGCTGCAGGTGGAGCTGCTCAGATTCCTTAGACTTTCCTGCACAAGAAGACAGAGATGGGGCTAGGGAAAACCACTAAAAAGCATTTAGAGAAATTAAGTGCCTAAGCCATGGGACAAACATAAATCTAAAGGAGAAAATTCATTCAGGAAATGGGAAGAAAGGCAAATAAAACTTAAGATTTCCAAATTTGAACTTCTCCCACACTCCCCACCCCCAAATGCCCTCAGGTCAGTAGCTTTTGTAATTCCAATGAATTTAGCGATGTCTGGGCTAAAGGATGTTCAACAAGTTCTCTGACATTATTTTTAATTCAGGACTTCTCAGAGTTATTAGAATGTACCTCTTGTTCGTTGCAGAGCAGAGGTTCTCAAAGAATGGACTGAAGAAGCCTGGGATTTCCTGAGTCCTGTTTAGAACGTCAATAAGGATCTTTCCTTTTGAACTATGTAACACTGTGAGGCCAAATTTTCTTCATTTACTTCAACCAAAATGACTTATGCAAAGCTTGAATGCTGCAGCACATATGAAGCTCCAGTTGTCCTTTACTGATACACTAAAGAGGTTTGAAAAAAATTTTAAACCATGCTACATTTTCACTCATTTTTCATAGATGTTATTACTTATGTCAACATCAGCTATAGTTTGAATGTTTGTGCCTCTCCCAAATTCAAATGTTGAAATCTTCACTCCCAAGATGATAGTAATTGGAGGTACTGGGAACTGATTAGATCATGGGAGTAGAGCCCCAATGAATGGGATCAGTGCATTTATAAAAAAAGTCCTAAGGCAGACCCCCTTAGCCCTTTTTGCCACATGAGATTGGAGTGAGAAGACTATCTATATGGACTTGGGCACTCACCAGAACCCAACCACGCTGGTGCTTGATCTCAGATTTCTACTCAGATTTATAGCCCCCAAAACTGTACAAAATAAATTTCTATTGTTTATAAACCACCCAATCCATGTATTTTTTTATAACAGTCCAGATGGAGGGAGACTATAGGAATGGGTTTATTGTTATTTTAAAATGAAATAATAAACCTAACTTTAAACAATTCTTCATTTTAAATTTTAGCACATTAAGTATCAATAGATCTAATCCACATAAAGAAGAGTCCTTAATAGTTTGGAGTCCTTGAGAGTTTTCAAGAATGTAAAAAGCTCACGGGACAAAAATTTTGAAAACTGCTGTCCCAGAAAGAAGTCTATCACGATTTATTTTCCAAAATTATTTGAATAATAACAATAAGCAACCACACTGTTGCAAGAAACTAATAATGTCCTCACCACAAGGCAGGAATTGTGGGATGACAAGAGGGAGTGATGTCTGCTTTAAAGCAGGAAGGAGCAGTGGCTTATTCATCCACATATCTCCTAATTTGGAAGAGGTAAGGGGAAAATGCCTCTTCCTAGAGGGGTATGCACTGTATTCTGAACTGAGATTTTATTAGCCTTTGTGCCTATCCAGGAGCTAATTCATGGGAAAAGTGTAGGCTTCAAAGGCTAAGGAGTAGATTCATGTTAAACAAAGATGGCAGATCAAGGAAGGTTACTTTTAAGTATAACGTTCCATTTCAGAAGAGTGAGCTGGAAGGTCCCATCCAGCCAGGAATAGAGGTAGTTCAGCAGAATTTCCCAAAGTTGTTTGTGGAAAATTAAAAAGCTTGTTTGAAAATACAGGTGTCCTGGATCTTCCTCTAGAGAAAAATTCACAAAATTGGGAGTGGGTCTTAGAATTTATGATCTGAATAAGTCTTCCCAGGTGGTGGTTAGGATAAGGTAAATTTGGGTAATTTATGGCTGGGAGAATGTTCTGGATAATTTCTAGAATCACTATGCTAACACCTATAGAGACTTTTCATATGGTGAATGTAACTGGCTCTCTGAACAAATTTCAATGACCCCTATATGTTTTTTATAATCCTTTCCCTTAACTAACTACTTGATCTTTTGAGTTGTTTCCCAGAAATGATGTATTTTTTGTAAGATGAAGGAACTGAGATTCTGAAGGCCCAGAGAAGGCTCCCTGACACCAAGATTCAACATGCCTTCTTGACTGGCTGCCCCAAGGCATACTACCCTTCCTTAAAAAATCCATAATCTCCTTTAGTTTGAGAGCCAGATTTTTTGTTCTCCTGACAAGAAAAGATGTCTGTTGCATTAAAAATTCATTTTTTCCACAATAATCCTCATTGTCTCAATAATTGTATCTTTGTGTGATGAATACCTGGTCCTAGGCTGAAACCCCCTGCATTTTTGATAATATGAACAAATACAGGCTTGAGTGGAAGGGTCTAGGTGACAACAGGAACAAATGGATCCAACTGAGATCACTTACAAGAGACCTTGTAGATATTTCTTTGAAATCAAACAAAGGAAGAAAAGCTTAATATGCTTGAGTACAGGGTAGAGGTGGTTTAATTTGATTTTAACTGATTTATGCTTGTTTATAAATGGATGTGGGAATCAAAAGATATCCCTAGCACAAAGACTTCCATATGGACCTGAACTTGAAGAGGAGTTGTAAATGGAGATTGAGACGAGATACAAGTCCTGGCATCTCAAAAGTCCACTTGTTCTTGAGATGGGTAGAATCACCAGGTCACTACTCACTTTCCCATTGATAGTCCAGCACAAGTGCTACTTGTTTGTTTGTTTTAGACATGTGATGTGCACTGTTATGATAACAATGATGTGGCTATGGCAGGAAGAAACCAGAAGGGAACTGAAGCTGGTGCTGGTACTGGTGGTGGTGAGATGGTGAATGAAAGAGAAGGAATGCTTATTGCAATGTGGAGAGAGGCAAGAATAGTTAAAGTTTTTAAAGTTTTATGAAATTTGTGATGTCATTTTGAGATTCTGCTTTTAGCATTTCTTCCTCTGAGCTGCTGGCATTGACCATGTCATCAAATGTTGCCTGTTTCCTAAATTGCTGTAAGTAGACACTGTCTTTAACACATTATGGTGGTGACCCTAGGGAGGGTGTACAGGAGGATGCGTCATCACAGAATCGGTTCGATAAATCACTTTCACATAAGACTGGTCTGTAAGAATACTAACTTTGTGCAAAGGCAGCACCAGTATTGAAGCATTTTGTTTTTAAAACCTGTGATGTGACTTCTGTAAGCAATGAACAAGGCCAAATGATATACAGATCACAGCCTGCTGCTCTTTTCTTTGTGATGAAAAGGAGATGCAAAATAAGATTTTAAGTATTTACAATCATCTAATAAAATGCTTCATGAGTATTTATGAGGTACTTCTTTAACAGGATAAATTGTAATATTAATCAAAATCAAGACTACGACTTGGAGTTCTTCCAAGAACCCAGATCATAGACAAAGCGTTTCAGGTATTTCTCAATTCATTAATTCTCAGTTAAGTTGTTTATTCCGTTCTTTCTGCATGTGTAAGAATGCAGCTATTTGACAGGAAGTCAAACAATTCCAATATGAATTGCTGTTTGCTGGTTTATTAGCTAAATCATGATGACTTGAGAAATAGTTAATATTAAATAAAATCTCTTCTAAGTGAATATGCATGAATGCGATTTCATTATGTTGTGCTTTCCTCCCTGTGCTGTGATTGAGACCCTGTGGGAGGCAAATCCACACATCAAAGTTGATTCTTTACACACCCTCCTTCTTCATTCCTCCTCTCCTTTACCAACTGGCCCTCTGTGGGTAGAGTAAGGATTGAAACAGAAACTTTTATAAGAATGAGACAGATCGTTCAGTGGGTTGGGGAGTTAGAAACACAAAGGCATCTTGATCTTGGAATCATCTGTAGACACAGAAAGAATTGGAGAGGTTGCTTTAATATTTGGAAACCCAGTCTGATAGCATATAAAATAAGCTAATATTCCACAGGCGTTTTGAGACAAACTGAAATACTTTCTACAAGAAGGAGTTTTTATTTTGTTTTATTTTGACCCTAAGTCGCTTGTTTTGGCAACGTTGGTTTTGAGGCTAATGGACTCTCACAATGTTTACGATTTACACCTGATTTCTAGTTTATCCCATACCAGAAGCACTGTTAAAGCTCTCAGTGGTAGAGAAAAAAGTACAAAGGTAGAATTAAATAATAATATGACCTGCTATGGTAATTCTCCTATTCCAAAAAAGGCCTTTACCTGAGTCCCTGAATAACAGGGACAACAGGTCTGGTTAAGAAATCTTCCCATCATTTTTGTGTTCCTGGAAATGGCTTACTGCAAAGAACCACCCTTCCCCATATAATTTAGTTAAGATTCAAAGATGGCTTCTTGAACGTATGATAATACAGACCTTCCAAATTTCTATTCTTTGTCTCATAAGCAAATTACCTGAATTGTTGGTCTCCACTAAGCAATCTGGAGAAAATGTCCACCGTCTTTACTTATTTAAACATCAATCAGGTTTCTTTCTTTAACCCAGGCTCCTGAACCCTACCTGATTTTTGAAAATTGGATTAAAAACAACCTTTTCTTAACAGTTCCTCTTGATGTTTGGCTGACCTCAGGGGAAAATATTCCCTAATCAACTGTTTGGTCACACCACCCACTCATACCACATTGAGATCCTGTGGAAGGTAAATCCATACATCGAATTTAATTCTTTATATACCTTCCTTTCTCATTCCTCTTCATCTTTACCAACCAGCCCTCTGTGAGTAGGGTAAGGATTCTTTTTAGTGTCAATGTTTTAGAGGGGTATACGGAATTTGTTTTATTCAGGTATGGCAATATATGGAGACATGTCATGACTGTCTTTGAAAGAAGACATTTTTTATACTCACATGGACCAGCAGAGGCACAGAAGGCCATGCACAGCAAAAGGCACCAGAGTTTGTCAGTTGGTGGAGGGTATGAGGGGAAAACAAGGAGTGAGGAAGGAAGATCAGGGTAAACAGGCTCAGGGGTGGCTGATTTGAATAATCTCAGCAGACTCTGCCATATAAGAGGCTATTTCTAGTTATCTGGTACCTGGCCCTCCCTGGGTGATTATCCACCCATGTGTGAAAGTCCTTAAAGCCCAATAAAGAAGGTGGCTGAAGCTTGGGCTCTGCATTAGTTGCTTTGCATATGAAAGGTATGATCTCTATCAGGTGAGTTGAATACTCTCTCTAGGAAACCCCTAGCCCTGGGAGATCCAGTACCTCTAGGGTCAGAAAAGCCCCAGTAGTCAAAGCTTCAAAAATACAAAATAAAAAGAGATGCGTAATATACTTGTTTACTCCTCTTTATTGGACAAAAAATATTTTTTGCCTGACCTTTGGGATCCTTGCTTGATCCCATTCTCCCTATCTCCCTTCTTTCAGTTCAATACTTTTTTTTGAATAAAATCCCTCCTTATTCTGGAAATGTTTTTAATTTCATACAAACAAGACTGACAATTAGGTTCAGCCAGGTCACTTCAGCAGGTTTGCAGGGTGGTGGCGGCAATGCAGGTCTATACCACAGATGAGATTGAGCCCACTGTCCCCTGGTTTGTAGAAATAATCTTTTATTTGAAATGGATCTTACAAAGTCATTATATTAGTTTCCTATTGCTGCTATAACAAATTACCAAAAAAATTAATGACTTAAAACAACATGAGTTTATTATCAAGTAAATCAAGACATTAAAAATATAACATCAATCTCACTGGATGAAAGTCAAGGTTATCAGTAAGGCTGGTTTTCCAGCTTCGAGCCTGCCATCTTTACTTGGCTGCCATCTTTACTTTCATCTTCAAAGTCAACAGTGGCTGTTTTAGTTTTTCTCAAATTGTATCACTCTGATTCTTCTGCTTCCCTTTTCCCCCTTTATTTTTTATTTTTATTTTTTTTATTTTTGTAGAGACAGAGTCTCACTGTACCGCCCTCGGGTAGAGTGCCCTGGCGTCACATGGCTCACAGCAACCTCCAACTCTTGGGCTTACGCCATTCTCTTGCCTCAGCCTCCCAAGCAGCTGGGACTACAGGCGCCCGCCACAACGCCCGGCTATTTTTCTGTTGCAGTTTGGCCAGGGCTGGGTGCGAACCCGCCACCCTCGGCATATGGGGCCGGCGCCCTACTCACTGAGCCACAGGCGCCGCCCCTTTTCCCCCTTTAAAGTACTCTTTGATTATATGGGGCCGTGGGGATAATTCAGGACACTCTTCTTATTTTAAGATCTTGGCAACCTTCATTCCATCTCAAACCTTAACTCCCCTTTGCCATATGTCAAAACATATTTGTGGGTTCCAGGAATTAGGATGTAGACAATTTTCGGAGACCATTATTCTACTTACCACAGTCAGGCAAAAGTGCCTCTTGAATATTGGTTTATTCAGCTCCATCAAGGCCAGCCTTACTTCTCAGAGGAATGAAAAATAATCTTAGATCTTCTGTCAAAATGGCTTTTGCATAAAGGAAATCTGAAAATAGGAAAAATCGTTTCAACTGAGAAAAATGTCATAGGGTTGGCTCATTCATTTAGGGAGCTAATGTCATAAATGCAACTTTGATTCCTTTATTTTTGTAGTTTTATATATTTATATAGTCTATATAAATTAAAAAGATCACTGCATGGGCAGGCACCTGGCATTTGCCACCCCTGCCTCAGCATCTGTGTTCATTCCTATGTAATCATTGTAGGGACTTTAATGCCATTGGCAGAGAGAGAGTTTGGGTGTGAAGCAGAAAGTAACAGAGCTGGAATTTGGTCATAGGTCCCTGAATCACTAACTGGAAACCTTTGAGCCTCATTTCCCTCTTCTGCGAGATGGGGAGACAATTACCTATCATGAATGCTTTTGTGGTATTCATGAAGATAAATTTAAACATATCATGCCAGAAAATATAACCTAAATTACCTTTAAAAAATAATAATGAATTTCAAATGTAAAAAAGGATTTTTAACCTCAAGATCCTTATTTCTCCCACCTAAACTACTAAAATATTTTCTAATTGTGTCTGCTTTTACTCCTACCTGTCTTTAATCCACTTTACCAAGGAAATTTAAAATATGATATAATATAAATATAAATAGAATCATCTTGTCCCTGTTTAAATTGTTTACCTCTGTATGTTAGCTTACCTACAAGGACATATTTATTCATTAATTTAACTAACATTTATTGAGTCTCTTAGGCTTTTATAAAATGTTAGTGAGCAAGCTACAATTCCAGACCTCATGAATTTCAGAAAATATATTTATTGTCCCTGATGAAGAGTTAGTTATCCTCTAAGCCTGCAGCAAATTTCATGTACCTGGTCCCCACTATACTCGTAAGAGTAAGTTATAATTTACTATAACTAGGAAAAAGGTAGAAAATATTAATATAAAGAATATCTGCATGGACACTTTTATATGGTATATGTGTGAGACAGACTGAGCTTGCAAATCATGTAACATGCTATAAAAACAGGAGAGAGAGATGTAGGAAACTGGAGAGCTTGGCAAATTCCATCTGCACAGGAGCACTGTGGTTCAGAAAACCCTAACTCTTCTCCACAGGGATGTAGAACTTGCCTTTAGCTGCAATGCCTGTAGTTTCTGTGGCAAGTGTACATTTTTCTTTTTGGAAAGGGATTATCAATCAGTTTTCTAAAACATTCAAACTTCATTCTGATAGCATTTGTTCAGAAATTCAGGCAATCTTGCCGTAGCTATAACAGAAAGATGATGACACATAGATTAAGCCAATGTCTGGCCATTTTTTACTAAAATGTTTGTTGATTGCCTATTATCTTCCTTAAAAACACCTTAAAAAAAGAATTTCATACCAATGTAAGACCATCTAGTGTAGGAGAAAGAAATTGAAATGGCTCACAATCTGGCTTTTTCATTAACAAGTTGCATGGGCTTTGGTCATGAACAGCTTTCTGAATCTCTGTTTCCTCATCTTTAGCCAGATAATGTCTGCATGGAAGGATTTTTTACAAAGTTTAAATATGCCCTAGGCATGTAAGAAATACCCAATTTATTCTTTCACATGTCTGTACCTTATTTGTATTATTTGGATAATTTGTTTCAAGTTGGCCTGCATTGGGGAAGAAGGAGACCCTGGAATTGTTAAAGGGAATCTTAGACTACTGGAAATTTCTGGGACATATAGTTTAAGAAGAGAAATATTTCAGAATATTATTATTCTACCTTTTCCCAAAAGGATTTTTCAGCAGCTAGAACTCTAGATTTAAAAAATTCATATGTTTTTGGGCCCCAAATCCAAGCTCCTCTACCCAAGGTGCATGTAAAACCAAACACTGTGACACTGGTGCTTGGAAGTAGAGAAAATTTTATTCAGTTTGCCCAAAGGGAAAAGATTGGAGAGCAAGATCTCTCTGAGAAGTCTTTTTAGAGAGTGAAGTAGGGAGATTTTATGCCCCTGTGGAAGGAGGGGGGATGTGGTTTAAGGAGTTAGGAAGAGAGAGTTTCAAGGAGCCAAAGGAAGAAGTCTGTGTTACTGTAGTCTCCGATCACACTTCAAGTAACCAGACTTCTAGGAATCAGCGGCTAGTCCCAACTTTCTCAAGAGCGTTCACTCCTTCTGCCAAATAAACTCATAGATTTTCCTTGTGACCCTGGAAATATCGTCTCCTCTTGCTTGACATAGAAAACTTGCAACAACAAGTAATAATTGCTGACAGAACAAGGGATGCTGGGCAGATATTGAGCAGTTAACATGTGCAAGAAAACAAGGGCCTAGTCAAATTTTACATTATTTCAACATTAAAAAAATACTGGGGTATTAAAATCTCAAGGAATCTGGCTATATTTATAGTCAGGAACCATAGTTATTCTTTTTCTTCTTTTTCCTTAATTCTCAATATCTAAATCAGTGTCTACGACATGGAAAGAATGCAATAAACATGTAGATAAAATAGTGAAATCATGTTAAGAATAGGACCAATAGAATAAATATACTAGTAAATGAGCACAAAATTAAGATTAAAGCTCATCTGACACATGTCTAATAACCAGTATTGTCATACTAAGAACTGCCATCATCATTACTGACATATTTTCAATATTACTATATTATTTTACAAAGCACCCAGTACAAGTTAATAACTACAGCAGTGCTTTGGCTTTTTCTCTAAACTTCTTTTAAGGAAAGTGAATCAATTTGGGTTAAGTAGTTCTTATTATTTCTTGGGATAATAGACATACATTTGTCTGAAGAAGAAATTGAAAAAAGTATTTAACTCAAGATATCCTCTCCAAAGGGAGAATATTGTCACTGACACTGGTTTTGTGAACATGTCCAATATTTTACCCAAATCATTTTTTATATAGACAGGGTCCAGGAATACATATTTGCCTATAGCGGTGAAGGTCAAGTGTTCTATGTTAAAATAGGTAAAAGCACACACGAGAAAATTGTGTAACATGACCCAGATCAAGTACCTTTTTCTTTTTTTTTAAATTTCAGGTTAATGTGAGGATGCAAACAACCAGGTCACAATATTTGAAATTGTTAGGTCAAGTCCATCTTGTATTTGTGTCCCACCCCTACATTGCGCCCAAGTAACTTTTTCAATCCCTAATGTGGTCTAAAATTTTGGAGGTGGAAAAGCTAGAGGATTGAATAATTCTCTCTTCCCTTTTTCAAATTCAGGAAAGAAAGCTTTAACTAATTTTCTATCAATAGGGAATTCCCAGTCATCTTGCACTGAGTCATCTAATTTCTGTATTAGAATTGCTGTGGTGTTGGGATACTACTCACTGTTCTGGGTGATATACCACCCTTGAAGATATTGCTGATACTACGAGGCTTCCCTGCAGCTGCTCTCGCTTTTTGCCTGATTCTTTATGTAAAAATGAATAACTGCTATTGGCCCATCTTTCAAATGCATGAAAGATTTTCTGCATACAGGACTCGTAGGTCAAATCTTGAGTTTGGCAGGTATCCTGAATGTCTCTACCCTTGATTTTTCCTTTTCTTTATATCCAGTTCTCTCCTTAGCTCATTCTAACATGCTGAAATGTATATATAGCTCCATATATCAATGCCCACTTGGAAGTCTCAAGGCATCTTTTACTCATCCTATGTGTAGCCAAACTCATTATTCTAACTAATAAAACCAAACAAAAGCATACTTTCCATATTTGTGTTGCTCTCTCTTCATTCCATCCTCCATGTATTTCTAGATAATTTTTATTTTTAATCATAGGATTGGAAACCTACCCTGAAGTCTTAAGCATATACATACAATTTGTGTTTTTATGAACAAAATACTTAACATGACTGCGATGGTCTGGGTGGTCTTTCCTCATTTGGTATCATATTATTTTTGGCTTTCTGCTGGAAATTGAATTGTGTTTCCTGTCCCTAGTTCTTTTCTTGTGTTAAGTTCTCTCTGTGGAAAGACTTTTCCTCACACTCACCCTTAACTCACAAAGACCTATTAACTTTTTACAGGATATGAACATCTTACAGAACTGTGTTACTAGGTACAATTCATCTATTATTTGTTCTCAAAGGTCAGTATTTATATCCTCCGTGACATACATTAGAATTTTATCTGTGTGTGTACATAATATATGTACAGTCATATGGATGTATTTAATTCCAAAGCTAGTCATCTGCAGTAGACTATAACATCCATTAAGGCCAGAGTATTTTCTGGCTTTTCACCATTGTATCTCCTGTGTCTCACTACATGGTACAAAGTAGGCACTCAATAAACACCTGTTGAATAAATGAATGTTACTCAAAACTAACACGTTTAAAATAATTTAATAACATTATAAAGTATAATTTATAAGAAGCTTACTTTATGACTTACACACATATAAGATAAAATCTGTCAAAAAGCCCACAAACCCAGGAATGGATCAACAAACTGTGGTATATATATACACACATGGAATACTATTCATCCATTCAAAAAGACGGAGAATTTATATCTTTTGTTTAACCCACATGGAGGTAGAACACATTCTTCTTAGTAAAGCATCACAAGAATGAAGAAGCAAGAATCCAATGTACTCAATTCTAATATGAAAGCAGTAGATGAGCTAATACAAAGAGGGGGGTAGGGGAAGGAGGGAGAGAATAGATGGGAGGAAGGAGGGAGTTGGGGGTCATGGTGTATGTTACACCTCTTGGGGGCAGGACACAATTATAAGAGGGACTTTACCTAACAAATGCAATCACTGTAACCTAATTCTTTGTACCCTCCGTGAATCCCAAACAATACAAAACAATAAAAACCACACTAATAAAAGGTAGCTTTGGGTGTATAAGAAAAAAAAGTGTATAGGACATTAATTAATGGGGGAACCAGTAAGATGCTAAAATTGGCTTCAGAGGAGAATTTGAAAGACAGAGGCATATCAGGAAATGTAGGTAATAATAGATGCGAAAATGGCTAAAATCCTGTGGGGAAATAAAATGTGATGTTGGGCAAAATGTTTTTTATAGGTTGGAAAATTAATTACATCTTTAACAGACAATGTTCACTTTTATTATTATGAACAGTAATCATTTATATTATATTCGGTTTTCTACCCACTCTAGAGCTATGATATAAACAAGCCAATAGGGAGACAATCAAAGGTGCCTGTCCTATAGAATCAGACAACCTGAAGGTGTCCACCCTCCAGAAGGGACACCAAGTAATCTCCCTTGCCCCTTACCAAGTATTTAAGATGTTTTCCTGAAAAACACAATCTATTAATGTCTGCAGATATTTCTTATATCATTGCCACCCCATCCCACAGTCTAGGCTACTATTTGAATAAAGCTATTAATCCTGGTAAAGTTTAATCTTTAGATCTCCAGCTGAGACTCTGTCTAAGTCTTAACCCAACTGCCAAAAGGTATTTGCTAGCAGAATTAGCACATGAATATAGTCACCACACTTCTTAGGCCAATAGGTGAAAATTTGCTCTCTAAATTGTCTTGGATTTCCATAGCTTAATTTTATGATTATCTTTTCAGGAATAAATTATTAACTCAATGCTTTATCAATTTATTTATATTTTAAAATCACAATGCAAATTTATTAATCTACTCTAGCACACTAAAATAATCAGTATATTCCATGTCTTTATAGAGAGAAAATGCCCTTAGCAAGCAGGAAGAAAAATTTTTTTTTTTTTTTGTAGAGACAGAGTCTCACTTTATGGCCCTCGGTAGAGTGCCGTGGCCTTACACAGCTCACAGCAACCTCCAACTCATGGGCTTAAGCGATTCTCTTGCCTCAGCCTCCTGAGCAGCTGGGACTACAGGCGCCTGCCACAACGCCCGGCTATTTTTTTGTTGCAGTTTGGCCGGGGCTGGGTTTGAACCCTCCGCCCTCGGCATATGGGGCCGGCGCCCTACTCACTGAGCCACAGGCGCTGCCCAGGAAGAAAAATTTTAATCAGAGGGTAAGGCAGAAATTTTAATAAAGAGATATAAATGAATCAGATTAATCAGATACTTTAAATTAAATTTTTAAAATAAATATAAGCCTTTTAGTAGGTCATGTATGTCCCTGGACCTCAGTACTGTTGTCTTAATGATAACTAAATTGAATGTTGTCTTGAGTTCCTTGACATTCAAATAAGTTACCATTTTTTGAAATAAAAAGTGGCCAATTCATTTGCAATTTAAAATAGACAACTAAATTAAATTGCACACAAACTTTATGGCCACCTTGTATATAAACTTTCTAAATATTTCCCACACATGAATGCACCCACCCATTCTCTCCTAATCTTAATGTTAAGATGGGAGGTGCACCTGCATTTTTCATCTTGGAAAGGATATTGGTTCTCATAAGAAGAGACACTATGGAAATATCATGAAAAGAGAGGCAACAACTATGTATTGTTGCCCCAAGAACACTCTATTTTTTATGTCAACTGCTTTTCCCACTTGTATATCCTAACGAGGCTGCGCATGGCAAGTATCAATGCCAGTTAACAGATAATCTCCCCTTTCGCTTCCTTCCAACTATCAATATAAAAAATAATTGAATCACATGAGTGAACTAACTAAATATACAAAACAACATCAAAATAAGGAGCATAAGGCATATTACTAATGCTTTCTTGGAGCCACCGGAAACTGAGGCCCATTTCTGCTTGTGTGTATAGTATGTCTCCTTGTTTGACAACTGGTCATTATTATTTCTTTGGCTTTTCAGAAACTATAAAAGCAGAAACTGACATGGCCTCTAGGAGAGGTAATTTGTCAAATATTAAGATTTATATCAAGACATATAGCCACTCAAATAATGAATACATACACACACAATCATATGAAAGCTGGATCTTAGGCAATTATTGTATTTAATACTTGAGGCTGAAATCATTCACAATATTTTCACATGATGCATGTAGTTACCTCTTTCCAGACAGCCTTGTTTGATTAAGTTGGTGGCGTCTAGAGCTTCTGCTATTATAAAGTCAAATGACTTGCTATTGATTTCGCTTTGAACCTGAAGCAATGATACAGTGTTGGCACAGACTATAATGAATGTGGTTCTGAGTGTTGCCCCAGGGCTTATTCCCACACTAAGCCTTTTTCCCATGTAGCCAATGTGGGTTATTTTTAAATATTAAATAAATTTGAAAATATTCATGTTATCTTCTTGTCCCTATAAGCTCAGAATTTTCAAGGTGCTATCTTAAGATGAGAAAAAAACCCTCAGATGTAAGTAATCCTACTGGAAAGATTATATAGGATTTGGTCTAATCCTTATTTTTTTCCACATTTTTTATCTTCAGCTTTCATCAAACTAAATCAATGAATATGACTAGTATTGAGGATCTTCTTGCCTTAATGGACTTTTTAAAACATCAGCTAAAGCTCGTTATATTTCTAATTTAGAATCCTAACTCCCCTTAATTAAATGTGTTCTTAAATTCTCATCAGATATTTATTTTGAAAGGATTTCTATAGCTTCAGAATTTTCTTGAGCTGAAAATAAGAATTATTTTAAGGAGATTTGAACTAGCTTTGTCTCAACCAGTGTATCAGCCAGGAATTTAGCATGATCAGAATAGCACAATCCGACTACTTTTGAAAAGAAGTTAAGAAAGTTACCATTTATGAAAGTGGGGCAAGATGTAGGGAAATCACTGGAAATCCCAGTTCCCTGGGACTCATAAGAACGAAGAGTCTTTTCCATTTGGAGGTTTGAAGGTTCAGTAGGAGAAAATGATTGCTGGAAATCTGAAGTTATTGCTGGGAGCTGGGCTCCCAACAGGGGCTGTCGTTTGGTCTGGCCACTTCCTCCCAAGTGACCCCATGGGAGGAAACTAGGGGATTTCATCCCTATCAGCATTTTTCTTTTTCTTTGATCCCCTGTAGATGCTTTCAATCATTATGAATCCTAAAGGAAGCCAAAGAGTCATTGATATAGTTCATGTTCAGTCTCCAAGATCACAAAGCAGGGTGGGGAAGCAGGGAAAGAAAACTTAGAGAAATAAGCTGTGGTGAACCAGTAAACTAGTCCTACCATTGTGTAGACTTTGGACCACCTATGTCAGGATTCTGGGATTGTGAGCAAAAACTTCAGATTGCTAAAGGGGCAATGAGTAGTAGTCTGAATGACAAGAGCCAGAGAAGAATTTTATATATGACATTTATGTAGCTTCTTAGAGAAGACTGGAAAATGTAACAATAATTCCTTTAGATTTCAAAGGAAATATCAGATAGACGAGGCATCAGATTTTTAAAAATGCCTGAGCAAGAGTACTGAATAAAATTTATAGGATGACCAGTATCTGCTCAACAGAAGGAAGAATCATCTTGTGACCTAAGCTGTCAATCTATAGATGAAACAGCCTTAGCTGTTTTTTTTTTGGAGGTGCTTGAGCAGTAAACGTTTGATGAAATAATAAATGTAAAATGCTTTGTAAAATGTAAATTTAGATGATTATAATGATGACAACCATGATGGGGAAGAGAGCTAAAATAGTTTATTTGCATTGAAAAACTGAACTATTAAATTTTAAAGATGTTAATAGTGAAGAAAGGGAATAACTATAATTATATTGTTGGGCACCTATAATGGGTCAAGGTACCATGCTAAGGGCTATGCTCTACCTTATCTGATGGAATCCAGAAAACCCTGGTACATAAATATGTGTAATTTCAGAAATAAAGTAAGATAAAGAGAAGCTTAATTATATAGAATGTAGTAAGAACCTAGGCATGGTTACGGCATTAGATTCCTATCCCATCCCATGTGGCTATTTTGCCTTCATATTGGGTAGATTGAATTGCTGAATCTCTCACATAGGGTGACTGGAGTGTCATGCCCATTATTACCTGTTCTAGTTGTAAACCATACACATGTAACTGATTGCAGAGCAGGTAGTCACTAGTTAATATGTATCTTTGGTTTATACTTGAAATGAAAATTAACCAACATCTTCCTCAGAGTCAATAAAGAAACACACATAAGCTGTTAAGTCTTTAAGCTAAATAATTCTATTCCACAGTTTGAAGTGGGATGAACATGTCTCTCAGTAAGTCTCCAGATGATTTTGCTTGATAATGTAAAATTCTAAAGCATGAGTAAGTATGGTGTTCAAACATAAAGCTTTGAGTGCCATTCCTGTTCTTCAATTTAGTTGCCAAACAACTCTCTTAGTCTTCACGTTCAGGCTTTCTTGTCTCTGTGAAAAGGCAAGTCAGCAGTGCCTATGATGAGTTCAGATCTCTGTAGAAGGTGAGAGTTGGAGGTATTTTTGCTGTGCTCATTTTAGCACAATCACTGGAGAGTGATTCATTTGTATAATAAAAGAGCAACTTGAGAGGAAAATGGTCACAGAGTGTAAAGGGCAAGCTCATTTTTTTTTTTTTTGTCTTGTGCTAGGCTGTGTCAGAAATGAGGAGCTTTTAAATTGTGACAACTGCCTGCCTCCTTCAATAGCGTTCCTCACCATTATCACCTTCAGGCAAGACTTGGGGTACAAATTGGAAGGCGATTGTAAAATATTTCACAAATTGACTTGAATACTGAAGATTCAATTAGACACATTGCTTTGACTTTGTTTGCATAGCTGTTGAAATGTGTACTCTGTGAAAAGATTTCCGCTATTAAGTGTGAGAAAAGAGGAGGGGGAAAATCTTCACACTCATAGCTTTATCATCCAGCCTGTTTCTTTAAAGGGAAAAATCTTTTTACATATAAATAAGCAGCCTGATTAATGGTGTCAGTGAACAGATTCAGCTTTTAGTATTTATATCTTGATTGTCCATTATTGGGCCCAGATTCTCCCTACAGCTTTGGAATGTCTGTTGATCTGTCTCTATTACCTTGCCTTAGTAAGAATATTTTTGAGACTCAGAATAGAAATACAGAGCTGTGGTCGGAAAGCTAGGTCCTGGACCTTGAAGTGGCATTTCAAAGGGGAAAAGAGGTCCTTGTGTTTCTGACAGCTTCCTTCAGCCCTTCTTCCAGCTGTGTGTACTCTTCCTATTTAGTTTCTTCTATGGGGGTCATCATCAGAAAAGAGCTTTCTGACAGAGCTATGGCAAAGATGAAGGAGAACGTGGATCATCTAGAACAGACGTCATTGTTTTTTCTAAGAAAGAAAATGGTTTGTCCACACACAGCATCTGCCCTCCTGTACTACAAATTGTGAAACCCAGATCCAATCTCAGCTAAATCATAACACCTAATATTCCCCAATTCCATTAAAACCAAAACGGTCTCTCTCCTACAGATACGTTATGTTCCAGTTTCCCAACCCACTCTTATAATATGGCTTAAAATGTAATCTCTAAAGCCTAACTTCTGTAACCTTTAGAGAAGACAAAAATCAGCTAAATTCTTTATTCTCTTATACTAATTATTAACATGCTCTGAATTAATTGAATCCTTCCTTGCAGGAGATAAATATTTGCAGATGAACGCACTTCTCTTGGAATCCCAGTAAAAATCAATATGGTGGGTAGACATATGCTAGTGCTCAAAGAAATACACTCTTTCTTGATCTAATCCTTACACATTGGAGGGGAACATCTCCTAGGATTTTCCAAGAAGGCAGCAAACAGATTTCCTCTTCACCATCTCAGTTCTCCTATCAGTGTTTCTCATTGAAAGAAGAACATTCCAGGAAGACTAGCAAGAGGCTTAGAAGTTTAAGAGTTCACTAGAATTGGAGAAGAATGCCAAGCTGAGAAAAACTTACAAAAACCAACAAGATTCCTTTGGATCAAACCGGTAGAGGTTGAATGACATATTCACAGACCATTTTCCTCAAGGCACTGGAAATGAGAAATCCAACTTCTGTAATTTCTGAGATGTATAGCTGCTCAGAAAATATTTGTTAATCGATAATTAGTTATATATACTAGATACTGAGAATGAAAGGTGATTAGGAAGATTGATATAATCATTGTCCTCAAGTAATTTCGATTGAGACAGACTGTTTAACTTTTGTGTTATATATAAACTGTTTTTTGTTTTTTTATTTAAATGACAACATAGGCTTTCAACGTTCTTGTCAACTTGATCTACCAAGGTCACTAGATTTCTCTGGAAGCCTGTATTATTTCTGTCTGTTTCTACCCTTCCTATAAACTCTGTATATGTACATATACACACATATATTTATATATGTAAATACAAAACAACAACAACACTAGATTCTTGTAAAATTATAACCTCTTTCCAAAGAGCTCCATAATGAGTTGGGATATACACAGAATGATTTATATTACTGAGTCTCTATGGAAATATATCACATCTCATAACACAATGATATTTTTGAAAATTTTAAGGAAGAGGAATAAGTTGTGAATCCCAAAGCAGCAACCTGCAGTGATTGGAAGGCAATGCTATGGGTTTGCAGCAACTGTAAATTGTGTTTTAGGGATCACAGGGAGCAAGTAGGAAATGAAGAGGAAAAGTTAGTGTTAAAAATAAGGAGAAAATAATATAAAAAGGCAGGTGTGATGTGCCCACTTTAACATTGGGCACTTTGAAAATGGACAAAAATTATTGTGGATATAAAAAAGGTAAAAAATGTCCACCAAATGCTACTGTAAATTTACAATAAAATAAATTTAGTAACACACATTTGGAATATAACTGTGGAATGTAATGTAAATGTGGAAGGAATGTAAATTACTCCTGATCAAACATTGAATGGCCTTCCTGAAGTGATGTGACCAGCAGGTGTCCTAGTAAAGGGAGGAAAGCCCCCGAACTTACCAGGAACCCACTTGGCAGAAAAGAACTCAAGCATAATCCAACTAGCCCCACAAAATCCACTGATGATGAGACAGATGATAGATTGTACTCCGCACCCAGAGTAGGGATCCTTTTCTCATGAGGAAGGGGGACGCCTTATGGGGCAATGGTATGGTTTTAAATGTTCAAAAACACCATTAGGAAAAAGCCATACATGACCAGCATTATCTTATGGTCAGACCATAAAGGTTAATCATAAATTTCTGTCATAGGAAGGTAAGCACAGTTTGTTAAGTCCTCAAGCTTAGTAATTCATCCTTCCTCATGTGGTCCACGGCCTGCACTTGCTTGTGAGGGTGGTTGAGATCTGCTATCAGTCAAATGGCTGCACTCAGCCCCTCAACCTCCCTTTTCTACCTTATTCCCACATTAATAGGAAAAAAAAATAGTTGGCATTATTTAGAAGATTAAAAGTAATTCCAAATAAATAACTATCTCACTGAGCTAAGTCTTTAGAGGTTATATTCTAAGATGAGTAAAGAAAATTTATGATTATATAATAGATTTTAGAGAATGAATTTTATAGAAATAACTCTTAATAACCATTGATTGTGGTAAGTAAGGCTTCATGATTGATTAGGCGAGATGCAAATAGTAATGAATACTATTACGTTATCTCCATTTTAAAGTTTTCTTTCTTTCATTATAGCAAGTTCATGGCTGTTTCCTTTAGAAGAATAAAAAATGACCAAAAAGAACCAACATGTTCAAGTAGTTAGAGTTAGAGACTGGAAGTTCTGTTACGGAAGTTTAATAACAGAGCCTTCATTTTATCATTGGCTCATGAAGGAATCCAGTGTCCCATTTGATGAACTTAATTATCCCCTCTGGTGTTTTTCCATATTCTATGCTAAATATTAAACCATGATGTTATATCATTGAGTGGAACTGCTAGGCCATAAAAAATACTGAAAGCCTTTCAGAATTGCAATTTCTAAGAGAAAAAGACTTTAATAATAAAAGTATTTAACTGAAAGACCCTTGATACTAAGCTGGGGGCAAGAAATGGAAGGGTAGCTTCATGAACCTTAACTTTCCTACTTTGATTTATACAGCATTATAAGTAAACTCTCTTTCCCAAGCTATTTCATTGGTTAAGAAAAGATTATAATCTGGAGGAAGAATGTTGAGACCTCAGTTTCTGTAGGTAGCTTTGTAATCTCAGTTTGGGGTAACCAATTAAAAAATGTGGAAAGTTATAGAATGTTCACATCAATAACCAGGTCTACAGATTATTATGTATTCAGATGTATAATAAAATACATCATTAAGTCATGTGTACTATGAGATGCCCTTGACTCAGATACTTTTAAAATATCAAGGAAAATGAAGTTGTGCAATTTATTTCAACAACAGAAAAGTTCACTCCTGCAGATTCATTCCTTTGATTTTTAATAATAGTAAGGAAAAAATGAAAGAGTTGATATTTTGACATAGCTAGGCTTTAAGTAGGCAGTAGGCATGAACTAATCACCATCACTGTTATAAAAAAGGAGAAAGCAAGTACTACAAAAGGAGATGGAGAGATTTGGGGAAGTTCAAGTGCCACAGTGGGTCTTGAAGTTTTGACAAATGATACTGATTTGGAATTCATATTTTATTTACCCATATATTCCCAAATGAAACCAGGGTAGAGGTGGATTAGCTTAAAGATTCAAATGAGAGTTACTCCTCCTTTTAAGATATATGTATACATAGATATATTCCACATGGAAACTCTGCAAGGGGAGGATATACAACCATGATTGAGAGTTTGGTCCTTCCTTCTGGAGTATGGATGCTGCACAGCCAGGACCAGGGTAAAACACAGAATTTAGGCTATTAGTTTAAGGAGGCACTCATTCCCTGGGCTGCACAAGTGCAGGACCAGTGCCTACACAAACTTGAGAGTGAATTTCTCCTTCAGTTTTGTACTGGAGTTGTCTCACTTGCCTCATCCTAGCTTTGACCCTGAACTACTGAGTCAGACTATTTTACTGCTTATTATCTTTTCTGACTTTGGGTAAGTTATATAAACACTGTGACAGATCCAGAAGGATAGCAACTTAGGCTGTCAGTGACCTCTGCTTCTTGTGGCAAGAGAGCTGAGCAGCCAGTTCCCACGGTGGCCACAGTATTGCTTATTATAAGCCCATGGGCTTCTTTATTTAGTTACACAGGTTGAGTGATGCCCCTTAAAGCCAAAATTCATTTTGCTGCTATCTGAGCTGATCTTTGATTTAGGATCAAAATCCTAAAAGAAACTGGCTAGAGAGTGTCAGGCTTTGAAGTGCGGCCAAACTGCCCAGGAAGCCCCTCTGTGTAGTTAGAAAAATGATGAGTAGTAGATGAGAGAGACCATATAGTTTGAGGCTAAGGGAGCTGTTTCTGAAGTAGGGTTGCCTGGATTCAAATACCACCTCTATTAGTTGGACTAACAATTTAACACTAAGCCAGAGTTTTTTTTTTAATCTACAAAATAAGGGCAATGATCATCACAGCAAAGTGTCGAGTGAATATTTTTCTAAATTTGTATTTTTTGTTGATATATGTGCATAGACTGTGTAATGATCAATTCATGATATTTAAGGTATCCATCATGAGTTTGTGCTGGGAACAGTTTAAGTCTTCTCTACTATTTTTTTAAACATACAATACATTGTTGTTAACTAGTGTACCCTATTCTACTATTGAATATTAGAACTTATTTCTTCCATCTAACAGTATGTTTGTCCCCATTAACCAACCTCTCTTTAGCCTCCACCCCATATGCCCTTTCCAGCCTCTATCCAGTATCTATCCATCTCCTTTCTACCTCTGTGAGATCAACTTCTTTAGCTTTCTGTGCCTGGCTTATTTCACTTAATATGTCTTCCAAATCTATCATGTTGTTGCAAATGGCATGATTCTATCCTTTTTGTGCTTCAACAGCATTCCATTGTGTATGTTTATACACTACATTTTAATTACTCATTTGTGCATTTATGGACACTTAGGTTTATTCAGTATCTTCATTATTGTGCATTGTGGTATGATAAACATGAGGGTGGAGGTATCCCCTTTGATATATCAATTTCCTTTTCTTTGGACAAATACCCAGGGTGGTATTGCTGGATTGTGTGGTAGTTCTATTCTTAGATTTTTAAGAAATCTCCATACTGTTTCTTATAGTAGCTATACTAATTTAAACTCCCATCAACAGCATATGAGTTCCCTTTTCTGTGCAATGTCATCAGCATCTATTATTTTTTGTCTTCTTAGTAATATGCATTCTAACTGAGGTCAGATAATACCTCATTGTAGTTTTGATATCATTTCCATGATTTTTTGATTTATTTTTTGGCCATTTGTATGTCTCCTTTTGAGAAATACTTATTGGTGTTGTTTGCACATACTTTAATGGGATTATAATTATTATTTTTATCTCTTGCGTTGCTTGAGTACTTTGTGTATTCATGATATTACTCCTAACAACAGTTTGCAAGCATTTCCCCTATTCTATAGGTTGTCTCTTCACCCTGTTGATTGTTTCCTTTGCTGTGTAGAAACTTAATAGAGAAGTTAATACAGAAGTTGTTTAATATAGTTCCACTTGTCTACTTTTGCTTTTGTTGCTTGTCCTTTTGAGGTCTTAGCCATAAAATCTTTGCCGTAGACCGATATCCTGGAGTATTTCTCCTATGTTGTTTTCCAGTAGTTTTATGGTTTTGAATGTTATGTTTAAGTCTTTAATACATTTTGAGTTGATTTATGTATATTTTTAAAAAGGGGGGTGGTTCAATTCCAGTCCTCTGCATATTCCCTTCAATTTCCCAATTCCATTTATGAAGACTATTTCCTTTCCACAATATATGTTCATAGCACATTTATTGAGAGAATCAGTTGGATGAAACTATGTTGATTTATTCTTGGTTCTTTGTTCGGTTTCATTAGTCTATGTGTCTGTTTTTAGACCAATACAATGCTGTTTTATTTACAGTAGCTTTGTAATATATTTTGAAGTTAGGTTGTGTGATGTCTCTCTTTTCAGTATTGCTTTGGCAGCTTGGGCTCTTATTTGTTTCATATGAATTTTAGGATTTTTTTCCAGTTCTGTGAAAAAATGGCATTGGCATTTTCAATAAGGATTGCATTAAATTTATAGATTGTTTGGTGGAAATATGGTCATTTTAACAGTATCAATTCTTCTGATCCATGTGAGTGGGTTACTTCCCCTTTCCTTGTATCCTTTTCAATTTCTTTCATCAGTGTTTTATAGTTTTCCTTGTAGAGATCTTCATATCTTGAGTTAAATTTATTCCAAGGTATTTTTTTGAACTATTGTAAATGGGTTTGCCTTCTTGATTTCAAGAGTGAGAATGTTTTAAAAGTGTGTTTACATTTGTGCCTTGATACAGTGAAAGTGCACAAAAGTGATTGAACATCTGCCTCTTATATACCAAACATTGTGCTAGAGGTAAATAGGAAAAACACAAGGATCTAACAGCCTAGGAGAGAGAGTGCATAGTGGGTATAGATTTAAGACAATAGAATTGAACATTGGTAACATCTATGGTACTTAATAATTGATTGTATATTGGTACTGTAGGAGGAGAAAGTGTCAAGAATAACTCACCATTTTCTGATGTGTACAACTTGCTAAATGGAAGAGATACTTAACACTGAAAGAGAGAGATTTGTGGGCAGAATAATGACTCCTTTTTGAGATATCCCTCCACTCTAGAGACATTAGAATTGGCTTTATTTGGGACACAGAAACCAATTATTAGTCCTTTTCCACTCCACCCCAACTCAACTCAACTTCCCTTCTCTTCCCTTCCCTTCCCTTCCCTTCCCTTCTCTCCTCTCTTCCCCTCTCCTCTTTTCTCTTTTCTTTTCTATTCTTTTCCATGGTATCAGTCTAGCAACCTCAAACTCCAGGGCTCAAGTCATCCTCTTGCCTCAGTCTCCCAAGTTGCTTGGACTACATGAACTTGCCATGACACCTGGCTAATTTTTCTATTTTAAGTAGTGATTTTGCTCTTGCTCAGGATGCTCTCTAACTCCTGACCTCAAGGGATCCTCCCCTGTCAGCCTTCAATGTGTGCCCATCACCCAAATACTGTTCATGGTACTGTTAGTAGGCTTTTTTCCCTCCTCTTGTACCCCTGTCACCCTAGTGGATTTCTACTGAGTTTTACTTCCCTCTGTGCACATGTGCACTCTTCAGTTAGTTCCAGTTTAATAGTGAATACATGTGTTTGTTTTATCATTCTTCAGACACTGCACTTAGGAGGGTAAGCCACAGTTCCAACCAAATTGTTACCAAAGGTATTAATTCATCTCTTTATGACTGAATACTACTCCATGGTATACATATATCATATTTTATTAATCCACTCATGAATTAATGGGGACTTGGGTTGATTCCACATATCAGCAATTGTAAACTTAATCCAAGGATAGCTCATCATGCATAAATCAATAAATTCATTTCACCACATAAATAAAAGCAAAAAACCAAGACCTTATGATCCTCTCAATATATATAGATGCGGAAAAAGCATTTGGCAAAATTCAGCACTCTTTCATGATAATAACACTCTCCTTTTTTTGTGTCGGTTATCTTCTCCACACACATGAAGTAAGCATTGCCTCACTATTAAACCTCTTGTATTCCTTTTTCCTGTCTCTGCCTTCAATGGTCCATCCATCAGTAGCTTCCTGATTCTGTTTATCTGTATACTAATTATTCTTCACAGACCTACTGTCTCGTAATGGGACATTTCATACCATTGAGTTGTTTTTGTACCTGACAAGATGTGGCAAAAATAGCCTAGGGTCAAATGCAGAATTTACTACTTACAAGGTTGTGTCAGCTAGGCAAATTACTTAAACTTTCAGAGCTTGTTTTCTTATTCATGAAGTTAGGAAAGTTACCACAAAAAATAACTTTGAAAAGTCAGATGAAAAAATTTGCAGAAGGTGACTAATAATGATACTGATACATTGTTGATTCTCAATGTATGTCTATAGAATTAAACTTAGTGACCTGTTTCTCCAAATAGAATCTAAATTGTTTTTCAGTGATGATGATAGCACTTACTTTAGAGTTGTGTAGATTAAAGGCAGTAATCCATGAAAATCACCCAGTCCCTGCCTGCCACACACGAGGCTCTTATTAGCTGATAACTGTTAGTGTTTTTTCTTCTTGAGCAACAATTTTAGTTTTTCCAAAGTGGCTAGCACTAAGTGAATATCAAAAATAACCTGTATATTTGATTTTTGTTGCCTCCATGTTTTCCTTCACCATAATCAAGTGAGCATAACCCATGCAGAGTCTGACTATGGAAGCCATTTTAGTGAAATGTAAAGTCCATTATTCTCTCCTCCAATGGTGTTTATTTATTTATTTTTAAATTAATTTGTGAGGGTGGAGCAAGATGGCGGCCGAGTAACAGCTTCCTTGCATCTGGGCACCGTGAGTCTGGGGAGATAGGACTCCAGGCATCTCTGGCTGGTGGGAACTGCCTATCATCACTCCTATGAGGATACAGGGAGTCAGCGAGAGACTTCTGGACCCCAAGACGAGGACTAAAACAGTGGAAAACCGGCAAGTGGTCGCGTGTGTTCAATCCATCTAAACACGCCCACAACTGTAAGTTCAGTAGCAGCGAGACTGCAAACCAGAAAGGCCTTACCTGTGAACTGTTTTGAGGTCCTTGGACTTGGCACTGAGTTGAACTGCCTTGGGGAAGGCCTGAGCAGGAGTGCGGAGAACTTTGGCCGTTGTCTAGGGCCCCAGTCTGAGCCGCTGAGCCAGACGGAGCTAATAGTGTTTGGCGGTGGGTCACACGGATCCATTGTCAGTGATCTGCCCCGGCAAGCTCCGCCCTCAGGGTGGCAGAGCTAGAAACAGGTGGGAGCTGGTAACCCAGCAACCAAGTAGCCTAAGGGTGGGGTCTGAGCCGCCTTGCAGCCCTAACCCTCAGGGGCAGAGTGAGACCGGTTTTGGCACCCTGGGTAAGTGGATAGCCACTTCAGCAGTTATTCCAGCAAGAAAGCTGGGAAAGCTTCTGCTCAGCAAGTTTACAAGTTCAAAGTGCCTTTTAAGTGGGCTGAAGAGAGATTTAGGGTGTCTGCCTGCTGGGGTTTGAGAAATCAGCAGCCTCCAGTCGTATCAGAACTGTGATTAACATCTCATACCCCAGAAGACCACGTGTTGCCCAGACAATATTCAATAACATATACAAACTGCTTTGTTTTTGGTTGTGTATTTTTTTTTTGGTTTGGTTGGTTTTTTTTGTTTATTTTGAATTCGTTGATGTTCTTTTGTTTTTTAATTTCAATCTTTTCCATACAGATCCCTTTTTCTTTCTCAATTTTCCCAGTTTAATTATAATTTCCCATTGCTGCCTTTTTTAATAACTTCAACTTCATTTTTGCTAGTGTTTCTACCGCTATCATTTGGTTTTTCACCCAATTTTATCCCCGTAAAGTTTTCTGTTTGCTTGTTTTGGTTTGATTTATAGCATTTTTGTCTTTCCTCTCTACTTGGTGGAGGTGGGGTACTGTGTCTGATCAGGTTAGCAAAGAGCCGCTGACCTCAAGGGAACCACCCAACTGGGCAAACCCAAGAAGGTGGGGTTTTTTAAGATTGTGTCAAAGTACCCTACTGTACACCTATATTGCCCTGTCTCCGTCATTCTGTGCCTCTCTTCTTTTTGTCAATATTCCTTATACCCACCCCTCTCCTTTCTCTATCTTTCTTTTTTTTCAAATCACTCGGTCCTCCTTTCTTTCATCCCTTTTTTGCTCTTCAACCTTCTCACCCTTCTGGTCCTGTAACCCTTAGTCCACAGGCACAAAAACTTAAAGAGCAAGAGGAAGTGAAAGGAAAATTAGGGCAAGGAAACAGATAAAAGAAATCACTCATGAGGAAGAATCAGCAGAAAACTCCAGGCAACATGAAGAACCAGTCTAGAACAACCGCACCAAGGGACCATGAGGTAGCTACTGCACATCATTCCACCTGTAAAGAAATGTTAGGAATGACAGAAAGGGAATTTAGAATACACATGTTGAAAACAATGAAAGAAATGATGGAACAATGAAGGAAATTGCTAATAAAGTGGAAAATAACCAAAAGGAAATCCAAAAACAGAATCAAATAAGAGATGAACGATATGAAGAATATGAAAAGGATATAGCAGACCTGAAGGAACTGAAACAGTCAATTAGGGAACTTAAAGATGCAATGGAATAGGTTAGGTTAGAGCAATAGGTTAGACCATGCAGAAGAAAGAATTTCAGAGGTAGAAGACAAAGTTCTTGCGATAACTCAGACAGTAAAAGAGGCAGAAAAGAAGAGAGAGAAAGCAGAACGTTCACTGTCAGAATTATGGGACTTTATGAAGCGTTCCAACATATGAGTTATAGGAATTCCAGAAGGGGAAGAAGAATGCCCCAGAGGAATGGAAGCCATACTAGAGAATATTATAACAGAAAATTTCCCAAACATCACAAAAGATTCTGACACACTGCTTTCAGAGGGATATCGGACCCCAGGTCACCTCAACTCTAACCGAGCTTCTCCAAGACAGATTGTGATGAATCTGTCCAAAGTCAAGACAAAAGAAAAGATTCTGCAAGCTGCCAGGAGTAAGAGCCAGTTGACCTACAGGGCAAATCCATCAGAGTGACCGCAGACTTCTCTAATGAAACTTTCCAAGCAAGAAGACAATGGTCATCTACCTTGAATCTACTTAAACAGAACAATTTCCAGCCCAGAATTCTGTACCCTGCTAAGCTAAGCTTAAAAATTGACGGAGAAATCAAATCATTTACTCATATAAAAACAATGAGGAAATTCACCACAACAAGACCAGCTCTACAGGAAATACTTCAACCTGTTCTGCACACTGACCACCACCATGGATCAGCAGCAAAGAAAGAACTCAGAAATCAAAGGACAGAACCTAACCTCCACACTGATGCAAAAGATAAAACTAAGCAATGGACTATCACCAAATAAGATGAATAGAATACTACCACACTTATCAATTATCTCCATAAATGTTAATGGCTTGAATTCCCCACTGAAGAGACATAGATTGGCTGACTGGATTAAAAAACACAAGCCATCCATTTGCTGTCTGCAAGAAACACACCTGGCTTCAAAAGACAAATTAAAGCTCCGAGTCAAGGGTTGGAAGACAATTTTTCAGGCAAATGGAATTCAGAAGAAAAGAGGAGTTGCAATCTTATTTTCAGATACATGTGGATTTAAAGCAACTAAAGTCAAAAAAGACAAAGATGGTCACTTTATATTGGTCAAGGGAAAACTACAACAAGAAGACATTTCAATTCTAAATATTTATGCACCCAATTTAAATGCTCCCAGATTCTTGAAGCAGACCTTACATAGTCTGAGCAATATGATATCTGATAATACCATCATAACAGGGGACTTTAACACACCTCTTACAGAGCTGGACAGATCCTCTAAACAGAAATTAAACAAAGATATAAGAGATTTAAATGAGACCCTAGAACAACTTTGCTTGATAGACGCATATAGAACACTCCACCCCAAAGATAAAGAATATCTTCTAATCACCTCATGGAACATTCTCCAAAATTGATCATATCCTGGGACACAAAACAAATATCAACAGAATCAAAAGAATTGAAATTTTACCTTGTATCTTTTCAGACCATAAGGCACTAAAGGTGGAACTCAACTCTAACAAAAATGCTCGACTCCACCCAAAGGCATGGAAACTAAACAATCTTCTGTTGAATAACAGATGGGTGCAGGAAGAAATAAAACAGGAAATCATTAACTTCCTTGAGCATAACAACAATGAAGACACAAGCTACCAAAACCTGTGGGATACTGCAAAAGCAGTTTTGAGAGGAAAATTCATCGCTTTAGATGCCTACATTCGAAAAACAGAAAGAGAGCACATCAACAATCTCACAAGAGATCTTATGGAATTGGAAAAAGAAGAACAATCTAAGCCTAAACTCAGTAGAAGAAAAGAAATCTCCAAAATCAAATCAGAGATCAATGAAATTGAAAACAAAAGAATCATTCAGAAAATTAATGAAATAAGGAGTTCGTTTTAAAATAAATAAAATAGATAAACCATTGGCCAGACTAACTAGAAATAGAAAAGTAAAATCTCTAGTAACCTCAATCAGAAACGTTAAAGGGGAAACAACAACTGATCCCACAGAGATACAAGAGATCATCTCTGAATACTACCAGAAACTCTATGCCCAGAAATTTGACAATGTGAAGGAAATGGATCAATATTTGGAATCACACCCTCTCCCAAGACTTAGCCAGGAAGAAATAGACCTCCTGAACAGACCAATTTCAAGCACTGAGATCAAAGAAACAATAAAAAAGCTTCCAACTAAAAAATGCCCTGGTCCAGATGGCTTCAGTCCAGAATTCTATCAAACCTTCAAGGAAGAGCTTATTCCTGTACTGCAGAAATTATTCCAAAAAACTGAGGAAGAAGGAATCTTCCCCAACGCATTCTATGAAGCAAACATCACCCTGATACCAAAACCAGGAAAAGACCCAAACAAAAAGGAGAATTTCAGACCAATCTCACTCATGAATATAGATGGAAAAATTCTCAACAAAATCCTAGCCAATAGATTACAGCTTATCATCAAAAAAGTCATTCATCATGATCAAGTAGGCTTCATCCCAGGGATGCAAGGCTGGTTTAACATACGCAAGTCCATAAACGTTATCCACCATATTAACAGAGGCAAAAATAAAGATCACATGATTCTCTCAATAGATGCAGAAAAAGCATTTGATAAAATCCAGCATCCTTTTCTAATTAGAACACTGAAGAGTATAGGCATAAGTGGCCCATTTCTGAAAGTGATTGAAGCTATCTATGACAAACCCACAGCCAATATTTCACTGAATGGAGTAAAACTCAAAGCTTTTCCCCTTAGAACTGGAACCAGACAAGGTTGTCCTCTGTCACCTTTACTATTCAACATAGTGCTGGAAGTTCTAGCCAATACAGTTAGGCAAGACAAGGAAATAAAGGGAATCCAAATGGGAGCAGAGGAGGTCAAACTCTCCCTCTTTGCTGACGACATGATCTTATACTTAGAGAACCCCAAAGACTCAACCACAAGACTCCTAGAAGTCATCAAAAAATACAGTAATGTTTCAGGATATAAAATCAATGTCCACAAGTCAGTAGCCTTTGTATACACCAATAACAGTCAAGATGAGAAGCTAATTAAGGACACAACTCCCTTCACCATAGTTTCAAAGAAAATGAAATACCTAGGAATATACCTAATGAAGGAGTTGAAGGACCTCTATAAAGAAAACTATGAAATCCTCAGAAAGGAAATGGAAGAGGATATTATCAAATGGAAGAACATACCATGCTCATGGATGGGAAGAATCAACATTGTTAAAATGTCTATACTTCCCAAAGCAATCTACCTATTCAATGCCATTCCTATCAAAGTACCTACATCGTACTTTCAAGATTTGGAAAAAATGATTCTGCGTTTTGTATGGAACTGGAAAAAACCCTGAATAGCTAAGGCAGTTCTTAGTAACAAAAATAAAGCTGGGGGCATCAGCATACCAGATTTTAGTCTGTACTACAAAGCCATAGTGGTCAAGACAGCATGGTACTGGCACAAAAACAGAGACATAGACACTTGGAATCGAATTGAACACCAAGAAATGAAACTAACATCTTACAACCACCTAATCTTCGATAAACCAAACAAGAACTTACCTTGGGGGAAAGACTCCCTATTCAATAAATGGTGTTGGGAAAACTGGATGTCTACATGTAAAAGACTGAAACTGGACCCATACCTTTCCCCACTCACAAAAATTGATTCAAGATGGATAAAGGACTTAAATTTAAGGCATGAAGCAATAAAAATCCTCCAAGAAAGCATAGGAAAAACACTGGAAGATATTGGCCTAGGGGAAGACTTTATGAAGAAGACTGCCATGGCAATTGCAACAATAAGAAAAATAAACAAATGGGACTTCATTAAACTGAAAAGCTTCTGTACAGCTAAGGAGACAATAACCAAAGCAAAGAGACAACCTACACAATGGGAAAGGATATTTGCATATTTTCAATCAGACAAAAGCTTGATAACTAGGATCTATAGAGAACTCAAATTAATCCACATGAAAAAAGCCAACAATCCCATATATCAATGGGCAAGAGACATGAATAGAACTTTCTCTAAAGATGACAGATGAATGGCTAACAAACACATGAAAAAATGTTCATCATCTCTATATATTAGATAAATGCAAATCAAAACAACCCTGAGATATCATCTAACCCCAGTGAGAATGGCCCACATCACAAAATCTCAAAACTGCAGATGCTGGCGTGGATGTGGACAGAAGGGAACACTTTTACACTGCTGGTGGGACTGCAAACTAGTACAACCTTTCTGGAAGGAAGTATGGAGAAACCTCAAAGCACTCAAGCTAGACCTCCCATTTGATCCTGCAATCCCATTACTGGGCATCTACCCAGAAGGAAAAAAATCCTTTTATCATAAGGACACTTGTACTAGACTGTTTATTGCAGCTCAATTTACAATCGCCAAAATGTGGAAACAGCCTAAATGCCCACCAACCCAGAAATGGATTAACAAGCTGTGGTATATGTATACCATGGAATACTATTCAGTCATTAAAAAAAATGGAGTCTTTACATCCTTCGTATTAACCTGGATGGAAGTGGAAGACATTATTCTTAGTAAAGCATCACAAGAATGGAGATGCATGAATCCTATGTACTCAATCTTGATATGAGGACAATTAATGACAATTAAGGTTATGGGGGGGGAAGCAGAAAGAGGGATGGAGGGAGGGGGCTAGGGCCTTAGTGTGTTCACACTTTATGGGGGCAAGACATGATTGCAAGAGGGACTTTACCTAAGAATTGCAATCAGTGTAACTGGCTTATTGTACCCTCAATGAATCCCCAACAATAAAAAAAAAAAAAAAAATTAAAAAAAAATAAAAAAGTAAAATTAATTTGTTTGTATATGTTTAAAGTATACTATATGATGTTATTATATATATATAGTAAAATGGTTATTGTGTGAATGAAATTAACATAGCCATCATTCATATCCTACCCACTTTTTTCCCTTGTGGAAAGAGCAAGTAAAATCTACTCATTTAGCAAATTTCCTGAGTAAAATACACTATTATTAACTATAATATCCCTGTTGTATATTAGATATTTAGGTGCCCATTCTTCTTATTCAAACTCTAGATTCATCAGGAGCAATGTACTTTTCCTAGGTCAGACATGCAAAATGTAAAATTTTACAAAATACTCTAGAGGAACCAGAGTTCCTGTTTATTTTTACTTGATTTGGTGTAAAAGACACTTTTGGTAAGAATCACAATTAAGATATTTTCAAAGACAATTTCAAGTGCCCAATCTATGGAACATGTCTCAACTTAAGGCCTGGATGGAACATAAACTTGTACTCAACTTTTCCTATTTATCTATAAACCTGGAAATTACATCGAGAAATTCTGTTGGTCTCTTCCTTCATTAGGCATAAAGAATTACAGGTTGAAAATTGCATTGACAAATGCAGAATGAGGAAGCATGTCGTATTTTATTTGGATAAGATTTTGAAATTTTGGATAAATTGCTATCTTGTATGTACTAATAGATTTGTTATGTTTATGTAGTTTATTACTTAAAATGGTTTTTCTACAAATCTGTGTAGTTCATTAAAATTCATAAGATGAAACATGCACATATGTTCAGCATATATTTATGGACATTCTACTGTTCCAAATGCAATCATAAAAAAGTAATTTCTCTTGATTTTTTTCAAGTAACTCAAATAACTCTTTGAATCGAATGCTCATAAAATAATTGTCTTTTTAGAACCTTAGTATCAATTGATTAAAATATTGAAGGCATTTTAGTACCACCTTGACCCTTTACACTGACCTCCTCTATAGCAGTGCAATTTCTGTTGATTGTAGGAAATAAGGAAGAGAAATCTTGTGCACCCTTCATTCAGCTATTCTTAATGTAACATGTTGCAAAACCATAGTACAATATCACAACTAGGACATTAACACTTGTGTAGTTCAATATAAAGAACATTTATATCAACACAAGGATTTTTCATGTTGCCAACTCTACTTTCTTCCCACTCCATCCTCTTCTTAGCCTCTTATAACCACTAATCTGTTCTCCATTTCCATAATTTTGTCATTTCAAGAATATTTCATCAATGTAAATGCGCAATTTGGGGGGATTTGCTGTTTCTCTTTTTCACTGCACATGATTCTGTGGAAGTTCTCCCAGGTTGATATGTTCATCAATAGTCCATTTCTTAATTTTTTTACCTTTTTTTAGAGACAGGGTCTCTCTCTGTCATTCAGGCTGCAATACAGTGGCATAATTATAGCTCACTATAGCCTCAAATTCCTGGGCTCAAGCAACTGTCCTGTCTCAGTTTCCCTAGAAGCTGAGACTTCAGGCAGACAACACTAATAGATCATTTACTTTTACTTCTGAGATTATGCTGTGGTCTGGATTATGTTTGTTTAACCATTCACCTGTTGAAAGATATCTGAATTGTTTCCACTTTTAGGCTATTACAAATAAAGCTGCTATAAACATTTGTGTACAAATGTTTTGGTGAGAACATACCTTTTTATTTTTCTGAGATAAATAGCCCAGAAGTGCAATTGCTCGATCTTATGGTAGTTGCATGTTTAGCTCTTTAAAGAAATTGCATAAAGATATTCTAGAGTAGTTGTATCATTTTACATCCCCACCAGAAATGTATGATTAATCCCTTTTTTTCACATCCTTAGCATCATTTGGTATTGTCATTATTTTGTATTATAGCTGTTTTGATCAATGTGCAGTAGTATTTCATTGTAGTTTTAATTTGCATTCTATAATGGCTAATGATGTTGAACATCTTTTCATGTGTTGATCTGCCATCTATGTCTTTTTCAGTACAATAACCTTTCATGTCTTTTGTTCATGTTCTAATTCAAGTCTTTGCTTTGTTGCTACTGTGTTTTGGGAGTTCTTTATGTTCTAGATACTAGTCCTTTGTGAGATAAGTGATTTAGGTGTATTTTCTTTCACTTGTGTAGCTTATGTTTTTATTAATTTAGCAGGATATATCACAGGCTTTTTTTATTTTTACATATACATGTGTTTATTAGGTTTCCATTTTTTTGCCTTCACAAAATTAAAAAGGCTTAAATTTTAATAACAATGTTTAAAATAAGGACTAGAAAGAAAAACCTTGTAAAGCACGAACGAACATAAATACATTCAGAAAAGGAATCAGACAATTGCTACATCGAAATATTAAGCAATAATCATAATAATAATGCAAAGAAAGTAACATTCACATTGTCAAATAAGTGTATGTCTATTATAGAATGCTTTGACTCTGAAATTCAGTATGGAGTCATCAGTTAACTTCTTCCTATTTTTTTAAGTCTCTAAAAATAGACAACTAATATTTATAAATAAAAGTAAAAGATAATTTCGAAAAACAGATCATGCCAAATCTTACAGACAATAGAAAAAGAAGAAATACTTCAAAATCATTCTACTTGATCTGGGTATACCTTATATTAAAATTGGAGAAAATATGTTATTATAAAGAGGAAATTACACAGGCTTTTAATTTTGATGAAGTCTAATTTATGGGCTTTTCCTTTCCTGGATCATGCTTGTGTTGTGAAAGACTAAAAACTCTTTGCAGAGCCTGAAAAGTTAAGGCTCATCTAGATCTCAAAGAGTTAAGGTTTTCTCCTACGTTTCTTTTTTCCAATTTTTTTTAGTTTTTCATTGTAAATCTAACTCTGTTATCCATTTTTAGTTATTTATTGTATAAGGTAGAAGACTGAGGTTGAGGTTCCCTCTTTTATTTATGGATATCCAATTATTCTTACATCATTTATTGAAATAGCCAACTTTCACCATCATTGAAATAATTCTGCATCTTTGTCAGAGATCAGTTGGACATATTTGTGTGGGTCTATGACTGTATTCTGTGCTGTCTCATTGATCTACGTGTCTATCTGTCTGTTAATACCACACAGTTCTAATTACTGTAGCTTTATATTATCAAAACAAGTAGAACAATTTCTCTCAGTGTATTCTTCTCTTTTGAAATCAGAGTACCTGTTCTAATTCATTTCATAAATTTTAGCTAAACCATATACATTTTTATAAATGTAAAATAATGCTGGGACTTTGATAGAAATTGCATCAGAGCTGTATATAAATTTGGTGAGAATTAGCATGTTGAATCGTCCAATCCAAAAACATGGGCTTTGCACTTGTATAGAGTTCTTTGATTGTGTAATTTTCTCCATAATAGTTTTTTTGATTGTGCCTAAGGGTTTTTTTTTTTTTTGGAAGAATTATAAATAGTATTGTATTTTTAACGTTGTGCCATTGAGGTCATTGCTAGAATACAGAAATATACTTTATTTCTTCTATTTTTCCCCCTATTGCACTGGCTAAAATTCCAGGGAACGTACTTGCCGTTATCTTGACTGCAGAGGTAAAGCATTCAGCTTTCTCCCACTGAGTATGTTAGCTCTGGGTTGTTTGTATTATGCTGCTTGCATAGTTGAGGACTTGAGGAAGTTCTCCTTTATTCTTTTCCTTTATTTCTGTCTTAAATGGCTTTTGAATTTTATCAAATGCTTTTTCTGTATTGATTAATACATTCTTATAATTTTTCTTATTTGGCATGATGATGTAGTGTATTACACTGACTGACTTTCAAATATAAGAACAGCCTGGTTTCTTGGGAATAAGACCCAGTTGGTTATGGTATATTATTCTTTTTATGCATCGATGCATTCTATTTGTTAGTATTTTAAAGGATTTTTGCATTTACATTTATGAGGAATTTTGGTCTACATTTTCATTTTGTTATGGCTGATTAGTATTCCATGGTATACATATACCACAGTTTATTAATACATTTCATTTTTTTGTGTGTGTGCTATCTTTTTCTGGTTTTGGTAGTAACATAATTCTAGTTCCAAAAATAAATTGGGAAGTGTTCCCTCTATTTCCATTTTTTGGGAGTAAATATTGTATAGATTTGGCACCAATGTTTTTTAAAATATTTGGTAGAATGGTCCTCTGAAACTATCTAGACCTGGTGATTTTTATTTTGGGGGCCTTTTGATTACAAATTCAGTTTTCTTAATATTTATACGGTTTTTAAAGTAATTCGTTTCATATTGAGTGAGTTGCAGCAATTTGTGTTTTTTGAGAAATTTATTTCTTTCACTTATTTATTTATAATTTTTTAACAGAGATAATTTAATATGAAGAATTATTAGTCAGATACTGTTAAAAAAAAACAGAAATGGACAGATGTTGAAGTGATGAGGATAGATTTTATTAAAAAGAAACATAATAAAAACCATTGCAATAGGAGAAAAGAGACTCCATTATGGAACTGGGCTCAATTCTAAATGCAATCAGAATAAATGGGGATTTATTCTGGGGGAGGTATGTATGGGGTATCAATGGACGGAAAATTACTAACAGGCAACATCAAGCCTGCAGGCTGAAGACAGGTGATCAGATGTCACCTGGGGGATGGTGGAGATGAGGCACTTGATCAGATGTCAAATATGATAGATAGGGAGTTCTGTTTAGCTTTGTGGGAGTCTAGATAAAATGGACTCTGTAAGGAAGTATATGCACAGAACTTGTTGACAGGGTTCATGAATAAACTTTGGTGAAACAAAGAATCTTTGTCAATACAAAGGTGTTTGGCAGGAAACTGAAATGATTTTTTAAAAAGCCTCTAAAATATCAGGGTAGTCGTAATTGTAGGAAACAACTCCCAGGGTAGGGAAGCAAAGGAAATAAGTCTACTTTAGTAAAATTAGTAAATTGTAAGAGGAGTTCCACAGAGACAAAAACTCAGACCTCTGAAGAGGGAGAATTGGCTGGGTTGTGCTTGTGTCTGTAAGATAGGGGAAATCATGAGACTGGTTTTACAAGTGATGGAAAAATCGCAAACTGAGTAGAGCTGCTGCCACCAGGGTAAAGAAGCTCTTTGTTTCTTTTGAATTATCAAATTTATTCATAGAGTTATTTGTAGTATTTCTTTTTGTGTTTTTAATGCCTGTCTGTGTCTGTAGTGATATCTGTGTTTTATTCTTGATGTTGGTAATTTGTATCATCTCTTTTTGTTGTTGTTGTTAGTTTTGCTAAGGGTTTATCTATTATTTATCTTTTTCAAAGCATCAGGATTTTGGTGATATTGATTTTGTCTATTTCTCTCTTCTCAATTTTATTTATTTCTGCCCTTGCGTTTATTATTTTTTCTTCTTGCTTACTTTGGGTGTGTTTTTGCCTTTTTTTGAGTTCTTGTGGTGGAACTTTATTGATTTGGGACTTTTCTTGTTTTCTAATGTTTATATTTAGTGTTGTAAATTTCTATTTCAGTGCTTCTTAACTATGTCCCACTAATTATAATATGCTGTATTTTTATTTTTATTCAGTTCAATGTGTTATTTTATTTCTCTTTATGTTTATTCTTTGACCAATGGATGATTTAGAAGTGTGGTATTTGGTGATTTCTCTGTTACTTTTCTAATGTTGAATCCTGGTTTTGTTTTAATTTTGTCAAAGAATGCACTATATGCGATTTCAATTGTTTTAATTTTTTTTGAGGCTGTTTTTGTGGTCTAGGATATGATCTACCATATTTTTCATATACACTTGAAAAGAATGTATATTCTGCTGTTCATTTTTTTCCAGTTTAATTTTTTTTAATATTGAATCATAGCTGTGTACATTAGTGCAGTCAAGGGGTACAATGTGCTGGTTTCATATACCATCTGAAATATTTTCATCAAACTGTTTAACATAGCCTTCATGGCATTTTCTTAGTTATTGTACGAAGACATTTGAATTCTGCATTTAGTAAGTTTCGCCTGTACCCATTCTACGATGCACCATAGGTGTGGCCCCACCAATTACCCTCCCTCCATCCCAATCTCCTCCGTCCCCTTCCCTCCCTTGGCCCTTTCCCCATATTCGTATGCTATAGCTGGGTTATAGCCTTCATATGAAAGCTATAAATTAGCTTCATAGTAGAGCTGAGTACATTGGATACTTTTTCTTCCATTCTTGAGATACTTTGCTAAGAAGAATATGTTCCAGCTCCATCTATGTAAACATGAAAGAGGCAAAGTCTCCATTTTTCTTTAAGGCTGCATAATATTCCATGGTATACATGTGCCACAATTTATTAATCCATTCATGGGTTGATGGGCACTTGGGTTTCTTCCATGACTTAGCAATTATTGAGCTGCAATAAACATTCTGGTACAGATGTCTTTGTTATTTTGTGATTTTTGGTCTTCTGGGTATATACCTAGTAAAGGAATTATAGGATTGAATGGCAGGTCTATTTTTAGATCTCTGAGTATTCTCCAAACATCCTTCCAAAAGAAACGTATTAGTGTGCATTCCTACCAGCTGTGTAGAAGTGTTCCCTTTTCTCCACATCCACGCCAACATCTCTGGTTTTGGGATTTTGTGATATGGGCTAATCTTACTGGAGTTAGATGATACCTCAAAGTAGTTTTAATTTGCATTTCTCTGATGATTAAGGATGATGAGCATTTTTTCATGTGTCGGAAGGCCGTGCGCCTGTCTTTTTTAGAGAAGTTTCTCTTCAAGTCCTTTGTCCACCCTGAGATGGGATCACGTGTTCTTTTCTTGCCAATACATTTGAGTTCTCTGTGGATTCTGGTTGTTAAACCTTTGTTGGAGGTATAGCCTGCAAATATTTTCTCCCATTCTGAGTTCTGTCTACTTGCTATACTTATTATGTCCTTGGCTGTGCAGAAGCTTTTTAGTTTGATCGGGTCCCAGTAGTGTATTTTGTGTAGACAGTTCTACTTACATTGATTAGATCCTATTGGTTGATGGTGTTGGTGGTAATTTTTTGTGTGGTATGTGGGTTATTCTCCCAATTTTTTTTCTTTTAACTTAAAAGAAAGACTCTTGTTATGTCACCCATGCTGGTATGGAGTGGCACAACTCACTACAGCTTCAAAATCTTAGACTCAAGTAGTCCTGTCACCTCAGCTTCCTCAGTAGCTCAGACTATAGGTGCATCCACCATGACCAAATAATTTATCTTATTTTATTTCTTTTTTAGAGACAGGGTCTTGCTATGTACCTAGGCTGGTCTTGAATGCCTGGTCTCCAGAGATCCCCCTGCCTTGGTCTCTCAAAGTGTTGAGATGATTCTGTGCCTAGCCTTGTTTTCTCAGTTTTTAAGCGGTTATTGAAATATTTTCCTATAATTTTGGATTTGTCTGTTCTTTCATTTAGTTCTTTCAGTTTTTACTCCAACTATTTGCAGATTTTCTTTTGTTTGTTGCATACAACATTTAGGCTACTATGTCTTCTTTGTGGATTGACCCTTTATCCTTTATAATGTCTGTCTTTGTCTGTAATAAATTTTGCACTGAAGTATGTTTTATCTGATATTAATACAGCTGCTCTTTTTTTCTTGTGATACATATTTGGATGATATTTTTTTTTCCATTTTTATAATTCTAGTATGTCCACATGGTTATATGTGAAATGAGTTTTTTATAGCCACATATAGTTGGGTTCTTTTCTAAACCTGTTATACCAACTTCTGTATTTTTTAATTCCTATAGTTATACCATTTACATTTAATGTAATTTTTGATATGTTAGGGTTTAAGTGTGCACCTGTTGATGCTTCTGGGTTGCTGATTCCTACAACACGAAGTCCTGGGATATGTGAAGCAAAAGCACAACTCAGGGAACTCACTACCGTGGTGTTATTTGGGTTCTGGTGTCCTCAACTGGCCTTTTTCTTTCTACTTTTAGAGTCTTATATTTGTTTATACATACTACCAAGTTTTTAGTTATACTTACAAGCATTAATTGGTGAAAGCACATCTATTCTAACTTCTCAGAAGTGATATAAATATTTAAAAGAGGGGAACTCTTCACGAAATAATTCATTTGATTTTTCATGTTTCTAACTTACATCTAATTATTTGCCAATTCCATCTTAGTTCATTCTTCTGTCTTTCTATTAATGCCTACTCCCTGAAACACATACACTTAAGGCCTTTCTCCAGTTGTTTAAAATGTAGTATATACTGCATATGAAGAACTTCTTAGACTAGGAATAGATTTGTATTAAAAAATAATTCTAACCAGGAAATGAAACCAACAACTTACAGCCACCTAATCTTTGATAAACCAAACAAGAGCATCCACTGGGGGAAAGATTTCCTATTCAATAAATGGTGCTGGGAGAATTGGACCCATACCTTTCTCCACTCACAAAAATTGATTCAAGATGGATAAAGGACTTAAATTTAAGGCATGAAACAATAAAAATCCTCAAAGAAAGAATAGGAAAAACACTGGAAGATATTGGCCTGGGGAAAGACTTTATGAGAAAGACTGCCATGGCAATAGCAACAATAGCAATAATAAACAAATGGGATTTAATTAAACTGAAAAGCTTCTGTACAGTCAAGGAGATAACAACCAAAGCAAATAGATAACCTACCCAATGGGAAAGGATATTTGAATATTTTGAATCAGACAAATGCTTAATAACCAGGATATATACAGGACTTTAATTAATCCACAAGAAAAAAACCAACAATCCCATACATCAATGGGGAAGAGAGATGAATAGAATTTTCTCTACAGATGACAGACAAATGGCTAGCAATCATATGAAAAACTGCTCATCAACCCTAATTATTAGAGAAATGCAAATTAAAACCACCCTGCAATATCACCTTAACCCCAGCGAGAATGGCCTACATCACAAAATCTCAAAACTACAGATGCTAGCGCAGATGTGGAGAGAAAGGAACACTTTTACACTACTGGTGGGACTGCAAAACTCCTTTTTGGAAGGAAGTATGGAGAGCCCTGAAAGAATTCAACTTAGACCTCCCGTTTGATGCTGCAATCCCATTACTGGGCATCTATCCAGAAGGGAAAAAAAAAAAAAAACTTTTATTTTAAAGACACTTGTACTAGGGTGTCTATTGCAGCCCAATTTACAATTTCCAAAATGTGGAGACAACCTAGGAATGTTGTTCAACCCAGGAATGGATCAGTAAGCTGTGGTATATGTATACCATGGAATATTATTCAGCCATAAAAGAAATGGAGATTTTGCAGCATTTGTACTAACCTGGATGGAGGTGGAACACATTATTCTTAGTGAAACATCACAGGAATGGAGAAGTATGAATCCAGTGTACTCAATTTTGATATGAAGACAATTAATGACAATCAATACATGGTGGAGCTTGGGGGTAGGGGAGAGCAGACAGAAAAGGAGGGAAAGTGTGAGGGAAAGGAAAAGAAGAAAAAAATAACAAGAAAAGAAAAGAAAAGAAAAATTGGATTTAATTTTTACATTATTTTTTTACCTCAACTTGTTAATATGTTGTTTAGGATTTGCATCCTCATTTATAAGTGACATATGTTTGTAATTTCTCCTTTATAATAATATATTTTCTACAATTTTAATATCATGTGTAGCCAGATCAAGTAGAATGATTTTGAAGTATTTCTTCTTCTTCTATTGTCTATAAGATTTGGCATGATATGTTTTTTGAAATTATCTTTTATTTATAAATATTAGTTGTCTATTTTTTGATACTTAAAAAAAAAATAAGAAGAAGGGCAGTGCCTGTGGCTCAAAGGAGTAGGGAGCTGGCCACATATGCTGGAGGTGGCAGGTTCAAACCCAGCCCTGGCCAAAAACTGCAAAAAATAAGAATAATAATAAGAAGAAGTTAACTGATGACTCCATACTGAATCTCAGAATCAAAGCATTCTATAATAGACATACTCTTATTTGACAATGTGAATGTTACTTTCTTTGCATTATTATTATTATTATTGCTTAATATTTCAATGTAGCAATTATCTGATTCCTTTTCTGAATGTATTTATGTTTGTTTGTTCTTTACAAGTTTTTATCTTAAACATTGTTATTATTATTAAATTTTAATCCTTTTTAATTTTGTGAAGGCAAAAAAATGAAAACCTAATTAACATATGTATATGTAAAAATTAAAAAAAAATTCTAAGTTCTATTTTATCTTAGTTTTGTTTCTAATAAATACAAACTAACATTTCTTGAACCAAGACATATTTTTTTTTGGTTGTGTTTGATTCGTGTTGTGTTTGATTTGTGTTGTATCTACTATGTGTCAGCTCTCAGAACCTTTAACAACTAATCTGGAAGATATTTATCCATTCATTTTACAAACAGATACCTCAAGATTTCAAGTGAGCAGTTGGATCTACAAATATATAGTTCAAATTAAAGTTTAGCAAAGAAGATATAAAATATAGAGTTATTAAAGGTAACATAGTATTTTTAACTATGGTTTAATATAAAATTCCTGAGGATTCCATGGTATACATATACCACAATTTATTAATCCATTCATGGGTCGATGGGCACTTGGGCTTCTTCTATGACTTGGCAATTATGAATTGAGCTGCAATGAACAATCTGGTGCAAATATCTTTATTGCCAAATGATTTGTGGTCCTTTGGATATACACCTAGAAGGTATATCGCAGGATCAAATGGCAGGTCTACATTTAGATCCCTGAGTGTTCTCCAAATGTATACCATGGAATACTATGCAGTATTAAAAAAATGGAGACTTTACCTCTTTTATGTTTACATGGCTAGAGCTGAAAAATATTCTTCTTAGTACAGTATCTCCAGAATGGAAATAAAAATATCCAATGTACCCAGTAGTACTGTGAAACCAATTTACAATCATTCACACTTGCATATGAAAAATGAAACACAACTATAGCCTAGGATGAAGAAGAGGGGAAGGGGGGGTTGATAGAGGAAGGGTTAGGAGGGGGACCACACCTATGGAGCATATTGCAAGTTTAAGTTGGATCTATCAGGTGTGGAACACAAATGTCTTAACGCTGTAATTGGGTAAATGAGGTTAAGGCTATGTTCATTAGTAGGATGTGAGCACTCCAATTTGTACAAATAATCAACAAATTGAATCCCATAATGGCATAAATGTATTCATGATCTATGTACAAATGACTTAATAAATATATATTAAATATATATATATTAATATATTTAATATATATTAAAATATATCTATATATCTATATTTAATAGATATATTAAATATATTATATTATATCTATATCTATCTATATATAGATATTTAATGTCTATATATATTAAAATAGAAGAAAAAAAATTCCTGAGTAATGAGGCATATATAGAACAATGACAGGGGCTCAGAACTGGTTAACATTTACTAAGCAGTAAAGAAAAAGGAATAATTGAAAGGGACATATTCTCTGCCTTGATGTTGCTTATAGTCTGAGAAGGGAGAAGAATAAATCTCATCTTATTTCTTTTGATTAAGAAGTTTTTAATGCTGTAAAAATCTAAATCTTAATATTATTTGACATGGAACAAATGATATTCCAAACTATTTTAGGAGACATGAGTCTACGTACATTGTCTCTGTTTTTGAGGTCTTTTGATTTTCCTATTCCTACTGTCTGTACTATCTTCCTTCTTTTCCTTTCTTCCCAGCTATCTTCTACTTATCTTTACAACAACCCAGCTCTAACATTACCTCCCCTAAAATGTGTTCATATTTATCACTACTACCTTCCTTCTATAGCCCATAATCTTAAAATTATAAGTAAAATTACAATAATACAAATTGAATGATATTTATCATCTCTGTTGTCAACTACCTATTTTAAATTTCTCTCCCTCATGAGGAACTCTTGTAGTGTAGTCTGGGAGGCTTACATATGTCTAGGGTGGCCATAAGAAATATGAGCCTGTGATTACACTCCTCAGTCTGCAGAATGCTTAACATTCTCCCGTCATTTCACTTAATAGTGCATAAATGTAGGGATAGAGAAAGTATTTTAATTTTTCAGTGTTAAAAAGTTGTGGAATTCCCAGAAAGTACAATTTAAGATGAAAATTATTATGAAAGGGATTTATTTCCCTATTTATTTTGAGTTGACTCAGAAGAAGGTTAGGGAATAAGGTATGACAGCAAAATAAAGCTAAACAAAGATGTGGATTCCTCTGGGAATAATTCTTGTCTCATGGAGAGTTCTAGACCTTCAATTATACCACAGAAATAGTTCCATCTTGCATGAAGTATTTGCCTTTCTACCCTTTTAATCAGTTATTGGTAGTTTTTTTGTTTGTTTGTTTGTTTTCTTTGCCATACAAGGAGTGTAATCTCCTGGGAAAGAAAGCTTCTGTGCATCCAAAGACAACTCTCTGGAGTATGGTGCATTTGTAATTTGTTGGCAGCCAATACATAGCATCCAGGGATTAAGTGCCCTGGCCCAGTGATGAACATATGGGCAAGGTACCAAATGCATCTACTGTAGCGCATCTCTTGGATTGATTAGATATCCCTGATTAAATGCAGTGCCCTCATGTACAGCTCTTCTTAGATTCTGATTGGCCACATTTCTGTGAAAATTTGAAGAATCACTGATACAAATTAGGGCCCCCACTTCCAACTCTACCAGGGAGTGTGAATTTTTTAAGGAGTATGAACCAAGCTGTAGGACTTCTTGTACTGCAGTCTAGACCTAATATGAAGTTATTCTTCCTTTTGGATTCAGTCATAATTGTACAGTAGAACCTCTGTAAGCTGACCACCCAAAGGACTGTAATAAACTGGTCAACATAGGAGGTGGTCAACATAAGGATCTAGGCCTACCATACTGATACGTACATATGGTGCATATCTGATCTATGAGAATTAGGATAACTTAAGAAGGTGGTCAATGTAGGGAGCTGGTCAACTATGGATGTTCCACTGTATTTCTAAATATGAGATAGAGTTTATACTTTTCTTTTAGTGATAGGTGACACATGAGTGCAATAAGTACCCTTTACTTTGAGAGGATGTCCCAGCATACCACACAACTATGGGATCCTAAGAATTCTATCAATATAATAAGCTCCCAAACTTTTATAGGTTATCTCAATTTCTAGAAAGACATCCAATATACTTGCCCCTCAGTTGCAGTAAGCATAGTTTCACCCAAATAGTGGACCAGTATGCTATTCTGTGGATCGTCTAGATCAGCACTTCTAGTAATAATATTACCAAAACAAGACACAGATGAAATTATTTTAATAATATATTTTACTTAACTCAACCTATCTCAAATGCTAGCAATATAAGGAGTTATAACAGAAGGCATAATCGATATTTCTTTTTCCCTTGCTCTGGGTCTGAAGAATAAACATTGGATGAACTTTGACAGACTGTCTTGACTCCTTTGCAGAGTAGTCAAAATAGAATACATATTTGGCCAATTCTTCTCTGTTAAGGAAAGAGCCTGAGAGGTGGTGCCTGTGGCTCAAAGGAGTAGGGTGCTGGCCCCATATACCAGAGGTGGTGGGTTCAAACCCAGCCCTGGCCAAAAACTGCAAAAAAAAAAAAAAAAAAGAAAGAAAGAAAGAAAAGAAAAGAAAAGAAAAGAGCCCTATCAAAGCCGAGCAAAGAGTAGAGAGAAGACCTAGAAACTGTTTTAAAAGTTTCCTTTGCTATGTTCTGCAGCTAACACATAAGTGAAATGTGTACATATCCCAGCTTCTCCAATGACACCCACTGTTACATAGACTACCTAGGGTGCTAGCTATTATTTCTTTCCATCTTAAGAAAGCATAGCCAAAATTAAGATAATAAATGTGACATCATTATAGGAATAATCCCAAACCAATTTAACTTACAAAGAAGTAAAACTGCTTGCCAACTTTAACACCTTATTGCATGTTAGGACATGTTGGTTTTTCCTAAGACCTAAATTTATGGCAATAGGTATTTATAGCAGAGCTGTAAAGGATATTAGAAATTATATATTTTGATCCCCCCATTTTTCAGATGACCTCCCAGATAAGCCTTGGAAATCTCTGGATTGGCAATTCTTTTTATGTTTCTTCTTCAGTAGTTGACTCTGTTTGCTCAGCATTTATTTTTATGTTTTACAAAAGGATATGGATTATGTTATGTTATAATTGAAAGCCACAAGCATAAGCATCCTAAATCCAATTCCTCTTCATTTCAGTCAAATTTCACATTTCATTATGACAGAATTAATTTGATGGCCAAATCTGGTATGTTACTGCTTTCCAGCTAGATTTGCTTCCAATTTAACATCCTAACTATGCTTGTAAAATAGACAATAAAACAATCTTTTCTGATTTGGGAAATACTCTTTATTCTTCGTTTCTCTCTACTCCACTGTAACATTTTAGCTGAGTTTTATGGAACAATCATTTTCCTCATCTAATTACTGCAATTCCCTGGTAGATGGCCTCCCTTGCCCTGCAATAGCAAAATTATCATAAATACACAATTCCACTGCCAGCATCTCATCTTGCACATGCGTCAGTAAGCAGAGCTAGGTTTTTCCTCTCTCTAAATTGTGTTCTTACTAAATTGACAATTTTCATATGAACCAATCAAATCTTTTGCTGACATTCCAACAAATTCCCCAGAAAGTTAATCTTGCCTTACACTCTTCAGGTTCAGCTTCTAATGTTTACACATAACTGTGTAAAAATGCAGACAAAAACTGAGAGTGAAATCTTCTGGTTGAATCCTTAGACACCAGGACTGTCTTCCAACATGGACAAGCAGAGAGCAATTCTCCACAAAGACCATAGCAACAAATTATACGTGCAACAGCATGAAACTCATAGACAATCAATGGAAAATAACTCATTCCACAAAAACTCTTACCCAAGTTTTGCTACCAAATGAAAACCTAAGAAATCAATACTGAAGAGTCTAGAATCCAGATCTAGTTCCATACTAAAGAAGGAGGCTCTGATTTCAGAAAAGATCAGAACCCGAGGAGAGTTGGAATAAAGCCAAGGCCAAGAACACCCTGAAAAGCAGATTCCAAGAGTAGCAAGAGGGTTCATCCTACCTGTTACACCTCTCCAATAACACACATCACCAAGGTATTTGTGAACAACCCTAACCCAGGGATTGATTCTAGAGTACAACTTGCAAAAGAATTTGGAGTTCCAGAGTCCAAATTTGGTTTCAAAATCAAAGATCTTTCTTCTATATCCATAAACAAAAGATAATCTTGATAAGGCCTTAAAGACAAGGGTATTAATAAAAGCATCAATAACTCTGAGATAAAAGAGTTCAAGATATAGAAGTTACATAAGATGGTGCCAGCCTCACTAGGAGCTGTCTTATTTCTCTGGAGCCAGACAAAGTGAATATTAAGACAAATTCTGTGTACTTCATCTCATTGTCACCTTTCCTAGGAATGAAACTTTGCCTGGGACTACAAGCTGAGACTTCTCTGCAAATGTCAAACAGGGACTTCAGGAGGCAGACAGGCACTTAAGGCATCAGATGGCTGGATTGACACAGCTGGGCTTGATTCAGCAGCTCTTGAGGACAATGAAATAAACAATATCATTTTTACTCATCATAGTTATGATTGCATTAAGCAAAAAAATCAATTTATGTTAAAACTTTTAAATGAATGCTTGATGAAGAAACAAGATTTTCTCAAACAAGTTTGCCTCAAAAAAACTCCTCACAGATGACTTATTACAAAAGAAAAATTGATAACTTTGCTGTGGATAAACGTGGTTGACTCTACCTTAGGTAAGTGCTGAAATTCATTTCACCAGTAATGGCAAAAATCAACATGAGGCATCTCCTAATAGGATGCATTAAAAAAAAAGAAAAAAACACAATATCTCTTTTCTTGCATTAATGCTCCAGATGTACATAAGCTGAATCTAATGAGAAAACACAAAACTTCAAAATGAATTTAGGCTTTTAAAGTAATAGCTCTGTACTGATCAACAACACATTGAATAATGACAGTAAACATGGAGAAAAAGCTGACTCAGAAAATATTTTGAAAGTACATCTCCCAAAGATATATCTTTTATACATAGCATGTGCCAGTATTTTTTTTTGAGACAGAGTCTCACTTTGTCACCCTTGGTAGAGTGCCATGGCATCACAGCTCATAGCAACCTCAAACTCCTGGGCTTAAGGATTCTCTTGCCTCAGGCTCCCAAGTCGCTGGGACTACAGGTCCACCACACACCTGGCTATTTTTTTCTTTAGAGATGGGTCTCGCTCTGGCTCAGACTAGTCTCGAACCTGTGAGCTCAGGTAATCCACCTGCGTCCATCTCCCAGAGTGCTAGGATTATAGGCATGAGCCACAGTGCCCGGCTGCATGAGCCACTATTTATGTGGGGAAAAATATATGAGGTTGGACAATTAAATTCTCAAACTCAGCCTACAAAAAGTGCTACATACCTCATAGCTAAATATCACTATGGTCACCTTCAAAGTACTCCTCTTGGGTAGCTGTGCACCAACACAAGTGCCTACTCTACACTTCAATGCCATTTTGGAACTCTTTTCTTGAATGGCCATCAGAGCTGTCATCATGTGAGGTCAGACAATTAAGTTTGTGAACTCATCCTAGAAAGAGTGCTACATACCTCATTGCTTTTTCAGCCATAAAAAGGGACAAAAGAATAATGTCTTTTTTGCAACTTGGATAGAACTGGAGACCATCATCCTAAGTGAAGTATCTCATAAACAGAAAAGACAGACACACACAGGCAGAAGAGATGTAAAGATGGTGAAACCAAGAGAGCAGAGAATGGAAGGTGATAAAGAGTAAAAATTTATGTCTGCTGTACAATGAACAGTATTCTGGTGAGGAACATACTAAAACCCCGACTTCAGCACTACATAAGTATCCATGTAAGAAAAACATTTGTACTCCCCTTGATATTTCATACTGTATTTTGAAATAAAAATAAAGAGATTAGGATCTGATATCAAACAAAATTCCTGATTGACTCTGCTCCATTACTGAAGTGCTATAACTTTTGGTCGGTTTCTTAAATTCTGTAAGTTTCAGCTTGCTCCTCAATACAGTAAGGGTAATAAAAACACTGACCTCCTAAGATTGTTGTGAGGATTGAATGAGATATAACATTGTTTCCAAGTCAAACAGTGAGTACGTGGAAATTTAGCAGTGTTATTAAAATCCTATGTTTACAAGGGAGAGCAAGATGGCAGCCGAGTAACAGCTTCCTTGCATCTGGGCACCGTGAGTCCAGGGAGATAGGACTCCAGGCATCTCTGGCTGGTGGGATCTGCCTATCATCAGCCCTGTGAGGATACAGAGAGTCAGCGAGAGACTTCTGGACCCCAAGAGGAGGACTAAAACAGTGGAAAACCAGCAAGTGGTCGCGTGTGTTCAATTGGTCTAAACCCAGCCGCAACTGTAAGTTCAGTAGCAGCGAGACTGCAAACCAGAAAGGCCTTACCTGTGAACTGTTTTGGTGTCTTTGGACTTGGCACTCAGTTGAACTGCCTTGGGGAGAGTCTGAGCGGGAATGCGGAGTCTTTGGCCATTGTCTAGGGCCACAGTCTGAGCTGCTGAGCAAGATGGAGCTAATAGTGTTTGGCTGTGGGCCAGAGGGAGCCATTGTGAGTGATCTGCCCCGGCAAGCTCCGCCCTCAGGGTCGCAGAGCTAGAATCGGGTGGGAGCTGATAACCCAGTGACTGAGTAGCCTAAGGGTGGGGTCTGAGTAGCCTAAGGGTGGGGTCTGAGCGGCCTTGCAGCCCTAACCCTCAGGGGCAGAGTGAGACCAGTTTTGGCACACGGGGTAAGTGGATAGCCACTCCAACAGTGATTCCAGCGACAAGCACTTTCCTGGGAAAGCTTCTGCTCAGCAAGTTTACAAGTTCAAAGTACCTTTTAAGTGGGCTGAAGAGAGATTTAGGGTGTCTACCTGCTGGGGTGTGAGAAATCAGTAGCCTCTAGTTGTATCAGAACTGTGATTAACATCTCATACCCCGGAAGACCACATGTTTTGCCCAGACAATATTCAACAACATATACATACTGCTTTGTTTTTGGTTGTGTTTTGTTTTTTCTGGTTTTTGTTCTTGTTTTTTTTTTTTTGTTTGGTTGTTTTTTTGTTCATTGTGATATTGTTGATGTTGTTTTGTTTTTTAATTTCAACCTTTTCCATACAGATCTTTTTTCTTTCGCAATTTTTCTAATTTAATTATAATTTCCCATTGCTGCCTCTTTTAATAACTAGAACTTCATTTTTGATAGTGTTTCTACCTATATTATTTGGTTTTTCACCCCATTTTATCCCGTAACATTTTCTGTTTGCTTGTTTTGGTTTCATTTATAGCATTTTTGTCTTTCCTCTCTACTTGGTGGAGGTGGGGTACTGTGTCTGATCAGGTTAGCAAAGAGCTGCTGACCTCAAGGGAACCACCCACCTGGGCACCCCCAGAAGGTGGTTTTTTTTTAAGGTTGTGTCAAAGTACCCTATTGTAGACCTATATTGCTCTGTCTCCCTCTTTCTGTGCCTCTCTTCTTTTTGTCAATGTTCCCTTTACCCATCCCCTCTCCTTTCTCTATTTTCTGTTCTTTTCACTCGGTCCTCCTTTCTTTCATCCCTTTCTTGCTCTTCAACCTTCTCACCCTTCTGGTCCTGTACCAAAAGGACTCATCTAACCCTTAGTCCACAGGCACGAGAACTTAAAGAGCAAGAGGAAGTGAAAGGAAAATTAGGGCAAGGAAACAGATAAAAGAAATCACTCATGAGGAAGAATCAGCAGAAAACTCCAGGCAACATGAAGAACCAGTCCAGAACAACCCTGCCAAGGGACCATGAGGTAGCTACTTCAGAGGATTCCACCTGTAAAGAAATGTTAGGAATGACAGAAAGGGAATTTAGAATACACATGATGAAAACAATGAAAGAAATGATGGAAACAATGAAGGAAACTGCTAATAAAGTGGAAAATAACCAAAAGGAAATCGAAAAACAGAATCAAATAAGAGATGAACAATATGAAGAATATAAAAAGGATATAGCAGAGCTGAAAGAACTGAAATAGTCAATTAGGGAACTTAAAGATGCAATGGAAAGTATCAGCAATAGGTTAGACGATGCAGAAGAAAGAATTTCAGAGGTAGAAGACAAAGTTCTTGAGATAACTCAGATAGTAAAAGAGGCAGAAAAGAAGAGAGAGAAAGCAGAACGTTCACTGTCAGAATTATGGGACTTTATGAAGCGTTCCAACATACGAGTTATAGGAATCCCAGAAGGGGAAAAAGAATGCCCTAGAGGAATGGAAGCCATACTAGAGAATATTATAAAAGAAAAATTTCCAAATATCCACCAAAGATTCTGACACACTGCTTTCAGAGGGATATCGGACTCCAGGTCGCCTCAAATCTAACCGAGCCTCTCCAAGACACATTGTGATGAACCTGTCCAAAGTTAACACAAGATTCTGCAAGCTGCCAGGAGTAAGCGCCAGTTGACCTATAGGGGTAAATCCATCAGAGTGACCACAGACTTCTCTAATGAAACTTTCCAAGCAAGAAGACAATGGTCATCTACCTTGAATCTACTTAAACAGAACAATTTCCAGCCCAGAATTCTGTACCCTGCTAAGCTAAGCTTAAAAATTGACGGAGAAATCAAATCATTTACTGATATACAAACATTGAGGAAATTCGCCACAACAAGACCAGCTCTACAGGAAATACTTCAACCTGTTCTACACACTGACCACCACAATGAATCAGCAGCAAAGAAAGAACTCAGAAATCAAAGGACAGAACCTAAACTCCACACTGATGCAAAAGATAAAACTGAGCAATGGACTCTCACAAAATAAGACGAATAGAAAACTACCACACTTATCAATTATCTCAATAATTGTTAATGGCTTGAATTCCCCACTGAAGAGACATAGATTGGCTGACTGGATTAAAAAACACAAGCCATCCATTTGCTGTCTGCAAGAAACACACCTGGCTTCAAAAGACAAATTAAAGCTCCGAGTCAAGGGTTGGAAGACAATTTTTCACGCAAATGGCATTCAAAAGAAAAGAGGAGTTGCAATCTTATTTTCACATTCATGTGCATTTAAAGCAACTAAAGTCAGAAAAGACAAAGATGGTCACTTTACATTGGTCAAGGGAAAAATACAACAAGAAGATGTTTCAATTCTACATATTTATGCACCCAATTTAAATGCTCCCAGATTCTTGAAACAGACCTTACTCAGTCTGAGCAATATGATATCTGATAATACCATCATAACAGGGGACTTTAACACTCCTCTTACAGAGCTAGACAGATCCTCTAAACAGAAATTAAACAAAGATATAAGAGTTTTAAATGAGACCCTAGAACAACTGTGCTTGATAGACGCATATAGAACACTCCGTCCCAAAGATAAAGAATATACATTCTTCTCATCACCCCATGGAACATTCTCCAAAATTGATCATATCCTGGGACACAAAACAAATATCAACAGAATCAAAAGAATTGAAATTTTACCTTGTATCTTCTCAGACCATAAGGCACTAAAGTTGGAACTCAACTCTAACAAAAACACTCGACCCCACCCAAAGGCATGGAAATTAAACAATCTTCTGTTGAATAACAGATGGGTGCAGGAAGAAATAAAACAGGAGATAATTAACTTCCTTGAGCATAACAACAATGAAGACACAAGCTACCAAAACCTGTGGGATACTGCAAAAGCAGTTTTGAGAGGAAAATTTATTGCTTTAGATGCCTCATTTGAAAAACAGAAAGAGAGCGCATCAACAATCTCACAAGCCATCTTATGGAGTTGGAAAAAGAAGAACAATCTAAGTCTAATATCAGTAGAAGAAAAGAAATCTCCAAAATCAAATCAGAGATCAATGAAATTGAAAACAAAAGAATCATTCAGAAAATTAATGAAATAAGGAGTTGGTTTTTTGAAAAAATATATAAAATAGATAAATCATTGGCCAGACTAACGAGAAATAGAAAAGTAAAATCTCTAGTAACCTCAATCAGAAATGATGAAGGGGAAATAACAACTGATCCCACAGAGATACAAGAGATCATCTCTGAATACTACCAGAAAATCTATGCCCCAAAATTTGACAATGAGAAAGAAATGGATCAATATTTGGAATCACACCCTCTCCCTAGACTTAGCCAGGAAGAAATAGAGCTCCTGAATAGACCAATTTCAAGCACTGAGATCAAAGAAACAATAAAAAAGCTTCCAACTAAAAAATGCCCTGGTCCAGATGGCTTCACTCCAGAATTCTATCAAACCTTAAAGGAAGAGCTTATTCCTGCACTGCAGAAATTATTCCAAAAAACTGAGGAAGAAGGTATCCTCCCCAACACATTCTATGAAGCAAACATCACCCTGATACCAAAACCAGGAAAAGACCCAAACAAAAAGGAGAATTTCAGACCAATCTCACTCATGAATATAGATGGAAAAATTCTCAACAAAATCCTAGCCAATAGATTACAGCTTATCATCAAAAAAGTCATTCATCATGATCAAGTAGGCTTCATCCCAGGGATGCAAGGCTGGTTTAACATACGCAAGTCCATAACGTTATCCACCATATTAACAGAGGCAAAAATAAAGATCACATGATCCTCTCAATAGATGCAGATAAAGCATTTGTTAAAATCCAGCATCGTTTTCTAATTAGAACACTGAAGAGTATAGGCATAGGTGGCACATTTCTAAAACTGATTGAAGCTATCTATGACAAACCCACAGCTAGTATTTTACTGAATAGAGTAAAACTGAAAGCTTTTCCTCTTAGAACTGGAACCAGACAAGGTTGTCCTCTGTCACCTTTACTATTCAACATAGTGCTGGAAGTTCTAGCCAATACAGTTAGGCAAGACAAGGAAATAAAGGGAATCCAAATGGGAGCAGAGGAGGTCAAACTCTCCCTCTTTGCTGATGACATGATCTTATACTTAGAGAACCCAACAGACTCAACCACAAGACTCCTAGAAGTCATCAAAAATACAGTAATGTTTCAGGATATAAAATCAATGTCCACAAGTCAGTAGCCTTTGTATACACCAATAACAGTCAAGATGAGAAGCTAATTAAGGACACAACTCCCTTCACCATAGTTTCAAAGAAAATGAAATACCTAGGAATATACCTAATGAAGGAGGTGAAGGATCTCTATAAAGAAAATTATGAAATCCTCAGAAAGGAAAAAGCAGAGGATATTAACAAATGGAAGAACATACCATGCTCATGGATGGGAAGAATCAACATTGTTAAAATGTCTATACTTCCCAAAGCAATCTACCTATTCAATGCCATTCCTATCAAAATACCAACATCGTACTTTCAAGATTTGGAGAAAATGATTCTGAGTTTTGTATGGAATTGGAAAATAACCCGTATAGCTAAGGCAATTCTTAGTAATAAAAATAAAGCTGGGGGCATCAGCATACCAGACTTTAGTCTGTACTACAAAGCCATAGTGGTCAAGACAGCATGGTACTGGCACAAAAATAGAGACATAGACATTTCGAATATAATTGAAAACCAAGAAATGAAACTAACATCCTACAACCACCTAATCTTTAATAAACCAAACAAGAACATACCTTAGAGGAAAGATTCCCTATTCAATAAATGGTGTTGGGAAAACTGGATGTCTACATGTAAAAGACTGAAACTGGACCCACACCTTTCCCCACTCACAAAAATTGATTCAAGGTGGATAAAGGACTTAAATTTAAGGCATGAAACAATAAAAATCCTCAAAGAAAGCATAGGAAAAACACTGGAAGATATTGGCCTGGGGAAAGACTTCATGAAGAAGACTGCCATGGCAATTGCAACAACAACAAAAATAAACAAATGGGACTTCATTAAACTGAAAAGCTTCTGTACAGCTAAGGAGACAATAACCAAAGCAAAGAGACAACCTACACAATGGGAAAGGATATTTGCATATTTTCAATCAGACAAAAGCTTGATAACTAGGATCTATAGAGAACTCAAATTAATCCACATGAAAAAAGCCAACAATCCCATATATCAATGGGCAAGAGACATGAATAGAACCTTCTCTAAAGATGACAGATGAATGGCTAACAAACACATGAAAAAATGTTCATCATCTCTGTATATTAGAGAAATGCATATCAGAACAACCCTGAGATATCATCTAACCCCAGTGAGAATGGCCCACATCACAAAATCTCAAAACTGCCGATGCTGGAGTGGATGTGGAGAGAAGGGAACACTTTTACACTGCGGGTGGGACTGCAAACTAGTACAACCTTTCTGGAAGGAAGTATGGAGAAACCTCAAAGCACTCAAGCTAGACCTCCCATTTGATCCTGCAATCCCATTACTGGGATTTTTTTCCTTCTGGGTAGGAAGGAAAAAAATCCTTTTATCATAAGGACACTTGTACTAGACTGTTTATTGCAGCTCAATTTACAATCGCCAAAATGTGGAAACAGCCTAAATGCCCACCAACCCAGGAATGGATTAACAAGCAGTGGTATATGTATACCATGGAATACTATTCAGCCATTAAAAAAAATGGAGACTTTACATCCTTCGTATTAACCTGGATGGAAGTGGAAGACATTATTCTTAGTAAAGCATCACAAGAATGGAGTAGCATGAATCCTATGTACTCAATTTTGATATGAGGACAGTTAATGACAATTAAGATTATGGGGGGGAGGAAAAGCAGAAAGAGGGACGGAGGGAGAGGGGTGGGGCCTTGGTGTGTGTCACACTTTATGGGGACAAGACATGATTGCAAGAGGGACTTTACCTAACAACTGCAATCAGTGTAACCTGGCTTACTGTTCCCTCAATGAATCCCCAACAATAAAAAAAAAAAAAATCCTATGGTTACTTTCCCCATCTGTAACATGAGGATAATAATACTCCATTAGCAAGGTGATTATGAGGAAAGCAACAACATATTGCCTGCTGCTTAGTTGGCACTCCATAAAGTTTATTGAATAAATAAATAAAATAATTGTGTATTTATTTAGAATGTCTGCTGGAATGTTGTGATGATGGCTTGCTTTGTTCTGACAAGAAATCATTGTGGAAAGTGCTTCAAGTTATGGAATTGCAATCCTATACCACTGGAACATGCACGGAATTTTCCTCACTCATATCTCTAACATTCCAAGTATAAAATACTAATAAATGTTATATACATGTTTTCAAATCTGAGGTACCCAGTATACTCCACATTTTTAAAAGCCTGGATATATCAAAAGGCAAAATAAATTACTGATTGACTTTGTTATTTGGTCTCAGAATTGCAATAACATTTCTTTTTATTTCCTTAGATAAAAACCTACTGTTTTAGTGTTTTGTGGGTTAAATATGCATTTAGTTTGCCAGATAAGAAATCAAGCCAAGGAGAGCAATATTTTGAGTCTCAAATTACTGCTTGAAAATAAACTTTTGAAATCTAGCTTATTTGTACTGAGTATATATGTCTCCTATAGAGATATACGCACAGGGGATTTTAAAATCTGATGGGTTTTTCTAAGAATGTACTTTGCAATGAATTCTTTGACATTTTATTTATGATTATATCTGTATTAAAGTGAGGAAAAACTCTTTTATTAAAAAAGGATGAAATTATTTTCTATAGAACACTTGCTCATCTGCATTAGAAGTATGTTATTTCCCCAGCTGCTATTAGTTTATACTGAATGGATATTCAGATGGGCTTCCATATACTTAGAGTCATCTCTTTTTTCTTCAATGCACATTGAGCCATGTTTGAAACAGGATTAGTTTTCAGCTCAACTGAATACTGCATTTTGATAAATTCAAGCGAATGACTAATTCAAGTATATTCAAAACACATTATTTACAAAACTGGGTGATTTTTCTGAATCCTTTTATAGTTGTTTGCTTTTCCTTTTTGTTCTTTAATATATATCTTGCATGATAAACAGAAAGAATTTCTATAAGGGTTGAAAAATGTTGATTTCAAGTTATTGGAGCTGGAATGAAATTAATAGTTTCCGTTATCCTTTACATTTTGAGCATTTCCTATATTATTAGTAATTATTTACAAATTAGTTGTAACCTTATATGATAAAGTAGGCATGATTATCTCTTATTTTAAACTAGGTTCTTAGGAAATTTATTATGATGAGAGAAATAAATATGCAAGTAAATAAATATTGATAGTCACAGTTTTTTCATTCTTTTTTATAAGGATTTTTTGATCTTTTGGGGTTATTGGACATTGCCATACTTATTAAGAGAATGGGTAAAAGGGAGAATTGAGAGGAACCAAGGTATATTTTATTGATTGCCAATAGAATATACATGGTATTAATGTAGGACAGAAGGAAGAGAAACTTAAAATGAGAAAAGTGTTGAGGGAAGCACATAAAACAAGTGTAGGTAGTATGAAGGGAATTTTCAAAGATTTTTGGAAGGGATGGAAGATGGGAGGGAGAAAGAGAAAAAGAGAGAGAGAGAAAGTTTGTGTTTAGGGATGCCTACTATTATAATAACTGTATAAAGATCATTGAATACCATGCTAATTTTTTAGTGCTGCTATAACAAATTACCACAAACTTAGTGGCTTAAAATAACACAAATTTATTATCATACAGTTATGGGAATCAAAAATATAAAATTAGTTTCACTGCAATAAGTCAAGCTATTAGCAATGTTGCATTCCTGCTCGAGGCTCTAGGACAGTCTACATTCCTTGGCTTATTGTATCTTACTTCTTCAAAGCCAGCAATGGCTGATGGAGTCTAATGTTGCATCACTCCAATACTGGCTCTTCTGCCTCCCTCATCTACATTTAAGGACCCTTGAGATTACATTGGGCCCACCCATGTGATCCAGGATAATCTCACTATTTTAACAATCTTTACTTAGAATCTTAATTCTTATTTGCCATGTCACATAACATACTCATAGGTCTTGGAGATTAGGATCTGGACATCTTTGAGGGCCATTATCCTGCCTGTGACAAGCACCAACCCTATATCCTTTATTTAACATGGGACATAACTGCACCCCGAAAAATAAAATTACTTCTCCAAGATAAACATACTATAATTGCTGTTGCAAAAATACTCAGCCACATGACTCGTAAGAAACATCTAGAACTTTAATTATTTTTTGATAGCTCTATTTTGTCCATAAATGGCATAAATGCTTTTCTAATCAATGGCAAATGTTTATGTTGCTCACAACTTTGGATGGTAAATGTCTGTGATCTCTGTGAGCATTTTTTGCAGAAATTTCTTTTCTAGTACAATTATAGTAAGAAATAAGTTATTGAACATACTTCTTATGAACTGTAGACTACAACTGATAGTTTCATGTCCTCAGTTGAATCCTGGACGTTTTGAGGACAGGGTCCTTCCTGTATTGATCTTACATTATATACAACTATTTTATAGTGCTTATTATAATGTGCACAGGTAATTGGAGAAATACTTTAAATGCCCGGATGGATGTAAGGCAGAAGGAATAAGGGAGCAATAAACCCCTGGAAGAGGAAGAAATATATCTTGCTAATTCCTAGCACAAGTCTTGCCATCAATATTTTGTGTTATCTTTCAATAACCCACATTGACTGATATGGCACCATAGGATCCTTTTCAAGTTGTTTTTTCCTGGTTGTTAAGTTCTGTGATTAAAAAGGCATTGGAAACACTTTTTTTAAAAATATTCCATGGTGATGTCAAAATGCCATCTCTGGGAATGTGATTTTAAATTCACTAGGCAGCAAGATAATTAAGATAGGATCATACACGAGAAGCAATGCTAAGTCAGCTGGTGGAGGAAGAACATCTGTCCAGAACGGGAACAGAGGAAAGAGTGAACATGGGGAAACAAGAGGTACATTTTAGTATCTTCACTTTTTCTGCTGCAATGAAGAATATGATAGTTATTAGTGACCTAATTTCTCTTATGTTTATCTAAGAAATTGTTCGAAGGTAAAGATAATATTGTCCACATTATCCCCACTCTACGGGCTTGGCCTGTATTAATTTAATTCTAAGTTCTGGTATATACGGAAATTGATTTAATAAAAGTTGTACCTGGTAATGTGGTTGAGGCAAGGAAAGAAAAAACAGATCTCAACATAAGAATATATTGGAATGATGACAGGAAGTATCTTTGTCTTAATAGATCAAAGGCTTGATTATCATGGATATTCCATTTCTAGCAATGGGAACTTCTTTGTACCTCCTGCTTGATGTCTACATAATGCGCACATATACCAAATGCATGAACTTGTGGCTCACAGATATACCCATGTGCATACACACACGTACATAGAGTAGAACGCCCCCTAGAGTAAAAAAGAGGGAAATGAATGATCATCTCTTTTAACAGGTTAAAGGGAAAATAAGGTCAAATTCTGGATAGGAGGGTTGAACAAGGACTAGCTCTATCGATCTGTATCTACACAGTTGCTTTGTATTTCCAAACCTATTATCTCCTATACACTCTTTACTTAATACTTTGGCAATCACAGCTCAAACCTCAGTGTTTATAACTTTCTTTTTTTTTTAGGATCATTAGGACCATGAGATGGTCTCACTAGCAATGTTTAATAAAGGTTACTGTTAGCTGTCATTTTCATGATCTGGAATAAAGTGCTGAGTTCACTTGCTTTTTGCAAGCAGAGCTATCCATTCCTTCCTACATTCATTACAAAAAAAAAATCTATTTGAATAAAGTGCCTATTTGTGTAGATGACTATTTTCTCCACTTTTGTATATGTGCCTTATTTTACTTTTGTTATCATTTTCATCTTTTCCTCATGCAGTGCTAACAAGAGGAGCTTATTGTCTTTAATGTAAGGAAAGTGAGATGTGTCCTTTCGTTGGCATTAATAACAATTGAACCTGTTATCTGTTGTAACCCTGGTCTGGTCTGTGTGCTCAGGACAGAGAGAGCCTGGTTTATCAGGCCAGGCCTCTAGGCATCTTCCCAAGTATACATGGAATCAAGAGCACATTGGGCCCCAATCATTATAAAGATATTTCCCTGCAGGTTTTGCACTGGAAGGGCTGGTTATACCTATACTTGTGTCCTTCAGACTTCCTAGCTACAGGGTCAGAATTAACAATGCCCACAATTGCCACTCTCGGAGTATGTCCCAGGTGGCTTGTTTTCTTGACTGTAAATTGCCCATCATTCTCTTTTGCGTGCAGAGACCTTTGGAAATATTGAAATTCAGTGTGTGCACTGGAGCTTGAGCTAGAAAATGAGGAATAATGACAAACTGAAAAAAGTCCTCATGATTATCTTAACAAAATATCCTCTTATTTCTTCCAGTGGCATCTTTATGAACATTAGCCTTTCAATTCCGAATTTGAAACTTTTCTCTAATTATTATAGCTTAGGTTCACAAAGCAGCAAGAGTTTCAAAGTGCCATCCTGCTATTGCTGCCGTCCTTTCACTGATGTATTTTTATTGGTCTTTTCTTGTCTTGCCTGTCTTTGAAGGTCCAGCCCCTGTTGAAGCCTTCTCCAGTCCATCTAATTAAAGCAAAGTACCCATTTGCTTGTGCTACCAAGTTACTCCGTATCCCTTATTCCTGTTATTCAACATTTTCTCATTCAAGCTTGCACCATAGGAGCTATTTGTCCCTGCTTCTCATCCTCCTGGAGCACTTCATGATTGCAGACTATGACTTATTCATTTAACTGTGGAAGGATATGATGTTCTGTTTTCTTCACCAACTTGGTTCTCGCCCGTCCTTGTTCCTTCTGGGGAAGGCAATTTTAGAACAATATTGACTATTCAAGATTTGGGCATAGAATGTTCTGACTGGCAAAGGAGAGGTTCAAAGATGTGCCCCAACTAGAGATAATAGCATCAAGGTTAAGTTATGTTTTGGGGGGAGTGAAGAAGACCAGATACTGAAAGAAGTAAAGGGAACAGGGAAAACAGCATTTGAATCCTATAACGCAACCTCAATGGGTTAAATCAATAATATCTGCTCATTTGGGATCCTGTTCCATGAGCTTGTATCCTGTCTGGTTATGGGTTCTATCTACAAGCCCCTTGACAATATTATAAGACAAAAATATGTATGATGTTATACATAGATATACATACAGTGCCAGAGAGACAGACAGATAGATGCTGTAGGTGCTTTGTACCCAGTAGAAATATTTGACAAATTCAATAGCTTGAAATTCCTGAAAAAAAACATTACAAACATCATTTCATCCTGAGTTCATCCTCAGTCAAGCGAGCATTACAAAGAGTGGCTTAGTGTAATCCTCAGCTCCAGATCAGCAGAGTCATTAGCTCAGACATGTGGAAAGAGTAAATACATGAGCTGCCAGACGGCAGCAAAAGCCTACCTCTCTTGTTCCCGCTCCGTGGACCCTGCCACGCTGACTCCGCCCAGAGCCCAGAGCCGCGTTTGAGGAACGGCTATGTTAAGCCTGCACATGATCACTCTCTAGCCTGGGGTCAGGGAGGAGGGAGGCTAGCGATAGGTGGAACATAACAAATACTTTAATACTTTGTTTGTTTGGAATGAGAATCACTGCTGGAAAGTGAGTCGGGATATGTACCTATACATTATGGAGGGAATAATAGCACCAGTGCAATTGTGCGTGCATGAGTAGCGTGTGTCTGTTAAAAAGAATGAGGTAGATAGTTACATAATGACCTGGATGATGTATGTTATATGCAGTTAAAATGCATACTGTCGAGATACACACATGTACAAACACACTCTCTCCCTCTCTTGTGGACATAGACACATAAGCAGATATACAGGAATCTTTCCACTATCAAAACTACAATCGTAATATAATTAATTGTGTATACTTTTATACACATAAAGGAAGAAGTAGAAGGACTTTTCTAAAACAAGACTAGCTGTATCCTCTCTGAAATTTATGAATAAGTACTTCTCTCCATTCCTAGAGAAAAAGAAGCTGAATCTCAAAGTGGTTGTGTACATTTTCCAAGATAATAAAGCTGGAAAGAACTGGAGGTGGGGCTGAAATATGGATACACCTGTTTGAACTATGCTGCTTCCCGCAAGTCACACTTTTATTATATATGCGTATTGTGCTATGTCCTATAAATATTCGTGAAATAATAAAATGTATCATTTTATAGTTTGTAGAAAACATGTTGCTTTTGGGATCAGAAAATCTGGGCTTAAATCCTTGCTATACTCTATAGTCTTTGAGCCATTGTTTCTTCAACTCAGAAGAAGGAATGATAATTCCAGCCCACATTTCCTCACAAGACTGTTGTGAGGATTAAATAAAATATGTTATACATACAAGTAGACTAAGTTACAGCATTCATGAAAGCAGGAGCTACCTATATTTCTGTTATCATTATATATCCAGCACACAGCTTAGTGCTTAGAATAATCCTTTTTTTCAATTTAAATTTTATTGAGGTACAAATTCCATGTAATAAAGTTCATGAGCTTTAAGTATAAAGAAACAAGTTTCGCCAAATGAACATATTTTATAACTACTGCTCAATTACAGTAAAGAGTATTATCATCACTTAAACGTCCTTATGCTTGCCTGACCTGGTAAATGCTTATTTGATTTCTATCACTAAAAAATAGCTTTTCCTATTCCAAAATTTTATATTTTATATTTTAAAGAACAAAATGCTTTAATTTTGACAAAGTTTAATTTGTATATTTTCATTAATTTGTAGTGATTTAAAATATTAATTTTCTGTGCTATTTAGTACTTAGAAATACTTTCCTACCTCCTAGTTAATCTTTTAGGTTCAGAGTTTTACTTTTGCATTTAGGTCTGTGTTTTGTGTTGCTCTTTTTGCATCGTGTAATAATAAACATTATGTTTGTGTAATATGTGTGTGTGTTTATAAGTAACCAGTTCTTTCAGTACTATTTTTTAGTGCATTATTTACTCAGTTGAATACTTTGACATCTTTGTCAAAAATCAGTTGACTCAGAATCAGGAAAATATAAATTGAAAACATAATGAGATGTTACTTCATAACCACTGATGGTTATGATTAAAAAAGATGATTTTAAGTTTTGGTGAGTATTGGAGAAACTGGAATATTAATACACTGCCAGTAGGAATATAAAATGTTGCAGCAACTTTGGAAAACATAAAGTTGTTTATGTTAACAAAATGTTAAACATAATGTTAACAAAATGTTAAACATAAAGTTGCCGTTGTCACTGACTAAGCAATTCCATCCTAGATACAGCCCCAAGATAAATAAAAACGTGTGTACAGGAAAACTTAAATATGAATGTTCATAGCATTTGTATTCACAATAACCACCAAGTATAAATATTCATCATCTAATAAAAGTATAAATAAAATGTGGTACATCCATACAATGGAGTCTTATTTGACTATAAAAAGGAATGAAGTATTAATACATGCTACAACATGGATGAAGACGGAAAACATTGTGCTAAGTGAAAGAAACCAGCCAAAAAAGACCACATAATTTTGATTATGTGAAATGTCCAGATCAATGAACTCTATAAAGATGGAAAGTAGACTGATGGCTGCTTAGGGCTGGGAGGAGCTATTCAGGAAATAGAAAAATGATTGTTAATGGTATGGGATTTCTTCTTGAATTGATGGAAATTTTTATAGATTATACAACTTCCTGTATATACTAAAATACTTACTTTTTCAATTGAAATAAATTGTACAGAATGGGTTATTTATGGTACCTCCAAAAAAGGGTTTATTAAAATTTATACATACACACACATCTATTTCTGAATGATATATTCTACTGCACTTGTATCTGTCATTTATATTAATACCATGGTGTGTCTTGGTTATTATAGTTTTGCAATCATTTGTGGAAATAGGGTTTGAAAGCTTTCCAACATTTCTTTTTCAAAAAAATTTTTTGACTATTCTAGGACATTTGTATGTTTCATATAAATTTTTAGACTCAGTTTGGAAATTTATACAAATCCTTGCTAGTATGTTTAATTAAGTTTTACTGAATCCACGGGTTAATAAGAGACGAATGGGCATCTTAATAGTACCAAATCTTTGAATATTTAATTATGGACCCTTTATTTAGATTCTCTAAAATTTTTCTCATCAATGTATTTTTTCACTAATTGTATATTTTTAGTATAGAAGATTTTGGGGTTTTGTAAAATTCATGTTTTTGCTGTAAATATTAACTTTATTTTCCTTTTTTTGCTGGTATATAGAAATATGAATGATATTTATATATTGGCTTTGTGTCCTGTAAACATTATATGAGTGGATTTTTAATAGTTCATGGAAAATGAATATTATGAAGAAACTATGCAAATTGATTTCAATTTGTTTTTTCACTAAAATAAATTTGTACTACTTTGTCATAATATGTCTGGACAGGATGTAGTTTGAGGTACTAAGAAGGATGAGACATCTGTTTAGAAAGAATCCCATCAGATCAATATGGATTCTGCTAAAATTGAAGCAAGGCTAAACATCAAATTTATGATGGGTGGAAGAATGATAAAATCATTAATGCTTTATAAAAAGTTTATGGGGATAATATCCCAAAGAAATCAGCAGTTTGCAAATTTTTAAGAAAAAAATTCATTTTCTTTATGCCCTAATTCAGTGGTTCTCTACTTTCCTAATGCTGCAAGTACTTTCATTATTAAAAAGGGGTCACAACTCACAGTTTGAGAACCGCTGCCCTAATTGAAGAAGAACAATGATTATAGTAAAAACAACATCCAGTACTATACACATCAATTAGTTGAAGTTACATAATTCTGACTAAAAATTATAGTTGAGCCAACTTTCCACTGAATAAATGACAAATCCATTGTACCCAATCAGTTGCACACAAGAAAATTTTCAATGAAAATTTTAAGTAAGTTGAATCAAGATTTTGAAGCATTTTTTTGAAGAATTGTAACAGGAGATGAAATATGACTTTGCTAGTATGATCTTCAACACAAAGCACAATCAAAGCAATGGGCTACCAAAAGGAGACAGTAGTTAAGTCAAAGCCAAAGTAGAGAGGTGAAAGGTCATGATATCAATTTGGGGAGATGATAAGGCATTTTGCTTTCTGTGGGTCCAAAGAACAATAATCAGAGTGTTTAGAGAATGTTAGCCAAAGCTTGAAGCAGAAAAATGCCCAGGCCAGCCTCATGAGAGAGTCTTTCTCCATCATGACAATGCTCCTGCCCATTCTTCTCAACAAATAAGGGCAATTTTGGGAGAATTTACGTGGGAAATTATTAAATACCCATGTTATGGTCTTGAGTTAGCTCTTTCTGACTTCTTTTTGTTTCTTAATCTTAGAAAAGCTTTAAAGAGCACCTATTTTTCTTTAGTTAATAATGTACGAAAGACTGAATTGAAACAGTTAAATTCCTGAACCTTCAGTTCTTTGGGGATGGACTAAATGGCTGCTGGTATCATTCCTTAAAAAAGTATCTTAACTCGATTGAGCTTATGTTGAGACACAAAGTTTATATTTTATAACTTCATCTTTTAATTCCATTTTGAATTTTCTGAAGTTCTTTCAGAGATTTGTTAATAAGTCTATCAATCTTTTGGCATATTTCTTATGATATTTTATGAAAACTGCTATACTTTTCTATTTTCCAGTCTCCATGCACATAATTGCTTTTTTTTAAAATATTGCACTAGAATATTCAATATTACAATACTGAATAAAAATTTCGAGTGGACATGCTTGTCTTGGACCAATTTTAGAGGCAATACATTGGTCTTCAACCCTTATATATGATGTTATTTATATGTTTTTCAAAGATGTTTTTTGTCAGTTGATGAAACTTTATTCTACTTACAGTTTTCTATGAAGTTTCACTTATTTTTTTTAAGAAATGAATTACATTTCATCAAATGCTATTCTTTATTTATTAACATGATCACTTCTTAATTTTATTAGCATGACGACTTGCAAAAATTGATTTTTGAACATTAAAACAAACTTGCATTCATGGTGTAAACCTTAGTTGATCATAATATATATGATTCTTTTAATATTTTCCTGCATTTGATTTTCTAACATACTTTTAAAAATTTTTGCGTCTCTTTGTAAACGAGCTATTGATCTATAATTTTCTTTTCTTGGAATTTTTTGGAGGCAGTCAAGTTTTGGTAGTATGATTATAGTAGCCTTTCTGAACAAGCATAGAACTGTTTTCTGCTCAATTTTCTGAAAGTGTTTGTATAATATTGGTTTTATTTCTTTCTTGAATGTTTGCTAGGACTAACTATGATGCTGATTAGGAATTTTTTCTAAATTGATATTCTCTTTTCCTTGCCTCTCTTATATTTTGTGGATTTCTGTTCTTAACCTTAATCATTTCTTGTGTTTTGTTTACTTTTTAAGCTTCTTAAGCTTCAAGCATCTTAAATTGGAGAACAACATACAGTACTTGATTTCAAGTCTTTCATCTTTTCTTACATATTCATTTACATTTATAAGTTTCCCTCTTGTAGTGACTTCAGCTGAATTACACAAATTGTGTTTTCATAGTCATTCAGTTCAGAAGATTTTCTAATGTTTTAGCAATTTTTCTTTTTGGATTATGGGTTATTTAGAAGCATGTTTAATTTCCAAATATTGAGGCGTTGTCTAGATATCTTAACTATGACTGATTTCAAATCTGATTCTGTTGTATTCACAGAATATACTTTGTTACATTTTAATAACAACAAAAAATAAATACATAACAATAAAAAAATTTTAACTATTTTAAATTTATCCATACCTAGCTTCAGCCCTCTCTAATATGGTTTAATTTCTTGAACATTCCATGTGTACTTGATTGATAAAGTCAGAGTAGTTCATGCTGCAGTTTAGATCTTTAGTATTTTTACTGACTTTTTTTCCTGTTCTTCCATTACTAAGAGAAAGATGCTAAAACCTCTGTCTATGGTTCTAAATTTGTTTATTTATCACTCTACCTCTTTTGTTTTGTGCTTCCTGCATGGCATGCTTAGTTATTTTAAGCATGCATATTTTGGATTGATATGTCTTCCTGGTAAATTGTTCATCATTTATACAATAGCTTTCTTTATTTCTTATAACACTCTTTGTCTTGATATGTCTTTTCATTTGGAATTGAAATAGTCATGCCTGTCTTCATATGGTTACTCTTTGTATAACATATCATTTTTCATCCCTCTACTTCCTTTTATCTTTTTATAGAAATTCAAATATTTTATTTTTCCACATAAGGTAAAAAAAAAAATGGTTGAGTTGTGTATAGTTTCAGTTTAAAGCACATTACCATCATTAGTCTGTGAAAGCCTCTTCTCCTGTTTGTATCTGTGTATTTCCTATTATGCTTATAACTCTCTCCTCCAATTGACACCCTTTCTACTGCTTTTTTTGTTTTTCTAATGCTTTTTAATGTATACCATATCTTTGGTATTTTTTAGGTGAGTTCTTGCATAATGTGTCTTAAATAATATCATCTCTTTGTTTATTTATGTATTTTTTTGAGAAAGAGTCTTACTCTGTCACTCTAGGTAGAGTGCTGTGGCATCATCACAGCTCACAGCATCCTCAAACTCTTGGGTTCAAGTGATCCTTTTGCCTCAGCATCCCCAGTAGCTGGGATTAGAGGTGCATGCCACAATGTCTAGGTAATTTTTTAATATTTTTATAAGATATGGAGCCTCACCCTTACTCAGGCTGGTGTTGAACTCCTAAGCTCAAGTGATTCTCCTATTTCAGTCTCCCGAGTATCTGGGAGCAGGGGTGTATACCACCATCCCCATGCTTTGCTAATATTTTTTAGTTTTTGTGGAGAATCCGTCTCACTATGTTGCCTAGGCTTGTCTGCAACTCCTGGCTTCTAGTCATCCTCCCACCTCAGTCTCCCAAAGTGCTGGAATTATAGGTGTGAGCTGCCATGTCTGGTACTTTTTTCTCTGAATTTTCTCGAAAGTCTTCTTTGTTGAACAGGAAATTATTTTTATATCAGATTCAACTGGGATACTATTTACATACAGTAAAATTCACCCATGTAAGTATACAATTCTGTGAGTTTGGAGTTTATCTATCACCCCAAAACTTCCTTGTAGGAATCTTTATTGCCATTCTTTTTTCCATATCTCTACCTTCACTAATCAGTAATCCAATTGTTGTGCCAATAGTTTTTCCTGGGCCAAAATGTTGTATTAATGGAATTTGAGAATAAAAATGTTTTTAAGGATTATCCACCTTATAACATGTATCACTAGTTTTAAATTTTTTATTGCTAAATAACATCCATTGTTCAGATATATTACAGTTTATTCATTCACTAACTGATGAACAAAGTCTATTTTAATCCAATATGTTACTCCTTTTCCTTATACCTCATACCTGGCCCTTTTCACTTCTTGATTAACCCTGCCTTCTGAGCCTGGCCTGCTCATTTCCTACTGACCCTTTCCACTTCTTGTTTCTTGCTTCACATTTTATACTCCACATTACAAATGTAATGACTTAAACTTTATAATTATATATACAACCTGTAGTTTTCTACTGCATCTTTAAGTTCCCTGATTGCCTCCTTCAATTCCTTAAGCTCTGCCATATCCTTTCTTTTAGTTCCCTGATTGACTCCTTCAATTTCTTAAGCTCCATCATATCCTTTCTATTCCTTTCTTCATATCTTTCATCTGTTTTTTGGTTCTATTTTTCTACTTTCTTGTCAATCCCTTTTATTGCATTTGGGTGGTTGTCGGCAGGGTGCTATGGCCACACCTGCAGCTCTAGGACTTTGAGAAGCCTGGATAGGCAGTTCCCTCAATGTCAGGAGCTCCTTTCCAGCCCTAGAAAAAGCAATACTTCACCTGTGCCAAATATAGAAAGAAAAAAATAAATCAGCACTATTTTGCTGTGGGGACCTACCAATACTGTTTTTCAAAGGTCCAATATACTATACACTGTGAGCTTGTGACACCATTGAGCTAGATCAATGCTGTTTATCTCCAACCAGACCAACGCCTTGACCCTCCCATCACTCAGGCAAAAGAAACATAATAAAAATAAAGAAAATTAAAAATACAATTATATAAGATAACAAAAATAAAGGGATATATTAGCTGTTGTATCAGAAATTTATTTATTTATTTATTTATTTTTATTGTTGGGGATTCATTGAGGGTACAATAAGCCAGTTACACTGATTGCAATTGTTAGGTAAAGTCCCTCTTGCAATCATGTCTTGCCCCCATAAAGTGTGACACACACTAAGGCCCCACCCTCCTCCCTCCATCCCTCTTTCTGCTTCCCCCCCCATAACCTTAATTGTCATTAATTATCCTCATATCAAGATTGAGTACATAGGATTCATGCTTCTCCATTTTTGTGATGTTTTACTAAGAATAATGTCTTCCACTTCCATCCAGGTTAATACGAAGGATGTAAAGTCTCCATTTTTTTTAATGGCTGAATAGTATTCCATGGTATACATATACCACAGCTTGTTAATCCATTCCTAGGTTGGTGGGCATTTAGGCTGTTTCCACATTTTGGCAATGGTAAACTGAGCTGCAATAAACAGTCTAGTACAAGTGTCCTTATGATAAAAGGATTTTTTTCCTTCTGGGTAGATGCCCAGTAATGGGATTGCAGGATTGAATGGGAGGTCTAGGTTGAGTGCTTTGAGGTTTCTCCATACTTCCTTCCAGAAAGGTTGTATTAGTTTGCAGTCCCACCAGCAGTGTAAAAGTGTTCCCTTCTCTCCACATCCACGCCAGCATCTGCAGTTTTGAGATTTTGTGATGTGGGTCATTCTCACTGGGGTTAGATGATATCTCAGGGTCGTTTTGATTTGCATTTCTCTAATATATAGAGATGATGAACATTTTTTGATGTGTTTGTTAGCCATTCGTCTGTCATCTTTACAGAAAGTTCTATTCATGTCTCTTGCCCATTGATATAAGGGATTGTTGGCTTTTTTCATGTGGATTAATTTGAGTTCTCTATAGATCCTGGTTATCAAGCTTTTGTCTGATTGAAAATATGCAAATATCCTTTCCCATTGTGTAGGTTGTCTCTTTGCTTTGGTTATTGTGTCCTTAGCTGTACAGAAGCTTTTCAGTTTAATGAAGTCCCATTTGTTTATTTTTCTTGTTGTTGCAATTGCCATGGCAGTCTTCTTCATGAAGTCTTCCCCCAGGCCAATATCTTCCAGTGTTTTTCCTATGCTTTCTTTGAGGATTTTTATTGTTTCCTGCCTTAAATTTAAGTCCTTTATCCATCTTGAATCAATTTTTGTGAGTGGGGAAAGGTGTGGGTCCAGTTTCAGTCTTTTACATGTAGACATCCAGTTCTCCCAACACCATTTATTGAATAGGGAGTCTTTCCCCCAAGGTATGTTCTTGTTTGGTTTATCAAAGATTAGGTGGTTGCAAGATGTTAGTTTCATTTCTTGGTGTTCAATTCGATTCCAAGTGTCTATGTCTCTGTTTTTGTGCCAATACCATGCTGTCTTGAGCACTATGGCTTTGTAGTACAGACTAAAATCTGGTATGCTGATGCCCCCAGCTTTATTTTTGTTACTAAGAACTGCCTTAGCTATACGGGGTTTTTTCAGGTTCCATACAAAACGCAGAATCATTTTTTCCAAATCTTGAAAGTACGATGTTGGTATTTTGATAGGAATGGCATTGAATAGGTAGATTGCTTTGGGAAGTATAGACATTTTAACAATGTTGATTCTTCCCATCCATGAGCATGGTCTGTTCTTCCATTTGTTAATATCCTCTGCTATTTCCTTTCTGAGGAGTTCATAGTTTTCTTTATAGAGGTCCTTCACCTCCTTCATTAGGTATATTCCTAGGTATTTCATTTTCTTTGAAACTATGGTGAAGGGAGTTGTGTCCTTAATTAGCTTCTCATCTTGACTGTTATTGGTGTATACAAAGGCTACTGACTTGTGGACATTGATTTTATATCCTGAAACATTACTGTATTTTTTGATGACTTCTAGGAGTCTTGTGGTTGAGTCTTTGGGGTTCTCTAAGTATAAGATCATGTCCTCAGCAAAGAGGGAGAGTTTGACCTCCTCTGCTCCCATTTGGATTCCCTTTATTTCCTTGTCTTGCCTAATTGTATTGGCTAGAACTTCCAGCACTATGTTGAATAGTAAAGGTGACAGAGGACAACCTTGTCTGGTTCCAGTTCTAAGAGGAAAAGCTTTCAGTTTTACTCCATTCAGTAAAATATTGGCTGTGGGTTTGTCATAGATAGCTTCAATCAGTTTTAGAAATGTGCCACCTATGCCTATACTCTTCAGTGTTCTAATTAGAAAAGGATGCTGGATTTTATCAAATGCTTTTTCTGCATCTATTGGGAGGATCATGTGATCTTTATTTTTGCCTCTGCTAATATGGTGGATAACGTTTATGGACTTGCGTATGTTAAACCAGCCTTGCATCCCTGGGATGAAGCCTACTTGATCATGATGAATGACTTTTTTGATGATAAGCTGTAATCTATTGGCTAGGATTTTGTTGAGAATTTTTCCATCTATATTCATGAGTGAGATTGGTCTGAAATTCTCCTTTTTGTTTGGGTCTTTTCCTGGTTTTGGTATCAGGGTGATGTTTGCTTCATAGAATCTGTTGGGGAAGATTCCTTCTTCCTCAGTTTTTTGGAATAATTTCTGCAGTGCAGGAATAAGCTCTTCCTTGAAGGTTTGATAGAATTCTGGAGTGAAGCCATCTGGACCAGGGCATTTTTTAGTTGGAAGCTTTTTTATTGTTTCTTTGATCTCAGTGCTTGAAATTGGTCTGTTCAGGAGGTCTATTTCTTCCTGGCTATGTCTAGGGAGAGGGTATGATTCCAAATATTGATCCATTTCCTTCACATTGTCAAATTTCTGGGCATAGAGTTTCTGGTAGTATTCAGAGATGATCTCTTGTATCTCTGTGGGATCAGTTGTTATTTCCCCTTTATCATTTCTTATTGAGGTTATTAGAGATTTTACTTTTCTATTTTCAGTTAGTCTGGCCAATGGTTTATCTACTTTATTTATTTTTTCAAAAAACCAACTCCTTGTTTCATTAATTTTCTGAATGATTCTTTTGTTTTCAATTTCATTGATCTCTGATTTGATTTTGGATATTTCTTTTCTTCTACTGAGTTTAGGCTTAGATTGTTCTTCCTTTTCGAATTCCATAAGATCTCTTGTGAGATTGTTGATCTGCTCTCTTTCTGTTTTTTGAATGTAGGCATCTAAAGCGATGAATTTTCCTCTCAAAACTGCTTTTGCAGTATCCCACAGGTTTTGGTAGCTTTTGTCTTCATTGTTGTTATGTTCATGGAAGTTAATGATTTCCTGTTTTATTTCTTCCTGCACCCATCTGTTATTCAACAGAAGATTGTTTAATTTCCATTCCTTTGGGTGGGGTCGAGCACGTTTGTTAGAGTTGAGTTCCACCTTTAGTGCCTTATGGTCTGAGAAGATACAAGGTAAAATTTCAATTCTTTTGATTCTGTTGTTATTTGTTTTGTGTCCCAGGATATGATCAAATTTGGAGAATGTTCCATGGGGTGATGAGAAGAATGTATATTCTTTATCTTTGGGGTGGAGTGTTCTATATGCGTCTGTCAAGCACAGTTGTTCTAGGGTCTCATTTAAATCTCTTATATCTTTGTTTAATTTCTATTTAGAGGATCTGTCCAGCTCTGTAAGAGGTGTGTTAAAGTCCCCTGTTATGATGGTATTATCAGATATCATATTGCTCAGACTATGTAAGGTCTGCTTCAAGAATCTGGGAGCATTTAAATTGGGTGCATAAATATTTAGAATTGAAATGTCTTCTTGTTGTAGTTTTCCCTTGACCAATATAAAGTGACCATCTTTGTCTTTTTTGACTTTAGTTGCTTTAAATCCACATGTATCTGAAAATAAGATTGCAACTCCTCTTTTCTTCTGAATTCCATTTGCCTGAAAAATTGTCTTCCAACCCTTGACTCGGAGCTTTAATTTGTCTTTTGAAGCCAGGTGTGTTTCTTGCAGACAGCAAATGGATGGCTTGTGTTTTTTAATCCAGTCAGCCAATCTATGTCTCTTCAGTGGGGAATTCAAGCCATTAACATTTATGGAGATAATTGATAAGTGTGGTAGTATTCTATTCATCTTATTTGGTGAGAGTCCATTGCTTAGTTTTATCTTTTGCATCAGTGTGGAGGTTAGGTTCTATCCTTTAATTTCTGAGTTCTTACTTTGCTGCTGATCCATTGTGGTGGTCAGTGTGCAGAACAGGTTGAAGAATTTCTAGTAGAGCTGGTCTTGTTGTGGCGAATTTCCTGAATGTTTGTATATCCGTAAATGATTTGATTTCTCCGTCAATTTTGAAGCTTAGCTTATCAGGGTACAGAATTCTGGGCTGAAAATTGTTCTGTTTAAGTAGATTAAAGGTAGATGACCATTGTCTTCTTGCTTGGAAAGTTTCATTAGAGAAGTCTGCGGTCACTCTGATGGATTTGCCCCTGTAGGTCAACTGGCGCTTACTCCTGGCAGCTTGCAGAATCTTTTCTTTTGTCTTGACTTTGGACAGGTTCATCACAATGTGTCTTGGAGAAGCTCGGTTAGAGTTGAGGCGACCTGGCGTCCGATATCCCTCTGAAAGCAGTGTGTCAGAATCTTTGGTGATGTTTGGGAAATTTTCTTTTATAATATTCTCTAGTATGGCTTCCATTCCTCTGGGGCATTTTCTTCCCCTTCTGGAATTCCTATAACTCATATGTTGGAACTCTTCATAAAGTTCCATAATTCTGACGGTGAACGTTCTGCTTTCTCTCTCTTCTTTTCTGCCTCTTTTACTGTCTGAGTTATCTGAGGAACTTTGTCTTCTACCTCTGAAATTCTTTTTTCTGCATGGTGTAACCTGTTGCTGATACTTTCCATCGCATCTTTAAGTTCCCTAATTGACTGTTTCAGTTCCTTCAGGTCTGCTATATCCTTTTTATATTCTTCATATCGTTCATCTCTTATTTGATTCTGTTTTTGGATTTCCTTTTGGTTATTTTCCACTTTATTAGCAATTTCCTTCATTGTTTCCATCATTTCTTTCATTGTTTTCAACATGTGTATTCTAAATTCCCTTTCTGTCATTCCTAACATTTCTATACTGGTGGAATCATCTGCAGTAGCTACCTCATGGTCCCTTGGTGGGGTTGTTCTAGACTGGTTCTTCATGTTGCCTGGAGTTTTCTGCTGATTCTTCCTCATGAGTGATTTCTTTTATCTGTTTCCTTGCCCTAATTTTCCTTTCACTTCCTCTTGCTCTTTAAGTTCTTGTGCCTGTGGACTAAGGGTTACAGGGCCAGAAGGGTGAGAAGGTTGAAGAGCAAAAAAAGGGGATGAAAGGAAGGAGGACCGAGTGATAAGAAAAAAAGAAAGATAGAGAAAGGAGAGGGGGTGGGTATAAGGAATATTGACAAAAAGAAGAGAGGCACAGAAAGAGGGAGACAGGGCAATATAGGTGTACAGTAGGGTACTTTGACACAACCTTAAAAAACCCCACCTTCTGGGGGTGCCCAATTGCGTGGTTCCCCTGAGGTCAGCATCTCTCTGCTAACCTGATCAGACACAGTACCCCACCTCCACCAAGTAGAGAGGAAAGACAAAAATGCTATAAATCAAACCAAAACAAGCAAACAGAAAACTTTACGGGGATAAAATTGGGTGAAAAACCAAATTATATCAGTAGAAACACTAGCAAAAATGAAGTTGAAGTTATTAAAAAAGGCAGCAATGGGAAATTATAATTAAACTAGGGAAATTGAGAAAGAAAAAGGGATCTGTGTGGAAAAGATTGAAATTAAAAAAACAAAAGAACATCAGCAACATCAAAATAAACAAATAAAAAAAACAACCAAACAAAAAAAAAAAAGAAAAAATACACAACCAAAAACAAAGCAGTTTGTATATGTTATTGAATATTGTCTGGGCAACACGTGGTCTTCTGGGGTATGAGAAGTTAGTCACAGTTCTGATACGCCTGGAGGCTGCTGATTTCTCAAACCCCAGCAGGTAGACACCCTAAATCTCTCTTCAGCCTACTTAAAAGGCACTTTGAACTTGTAAACTTGCTGAGCAGAAGCTTTCCCAGCTTTCTCGCTGGAATAACTGCTGAAGTGGCTATCCACTTACCCAGTGTGCGTAAACCGGTCTCACTCTGCCCCTGAGGGTTAGGGCTGCAAGGCGGCTCAGACCCCACCCTTAGGCTACTTGGTTGCTGGGTTACCAGCTCCCACCCGTTTCTAGCTCTGCGACCCTGAGGGCGGAGCTTGCCGGGGCAGATCACTGACAATGGATCCGTGTGACCCACCGCCAAACACTATTAGCTCCGTCTGGCTCAGTGGCTCAGACTGGGGCCCTAGACAACAGCCAAAGTTCTCCGCACTCCCGCTCAGGCCTTCCCCAAGGCAGTTCAACTCAGTGCCAAGTCCAAGGACATCAAAACAGTTCACAGGTAAGGCCTTTCTGGTTTGCAGTCTCGCTGCTACTGAACTTACAGTTGTGGGCGTGTTTAGATGGATTGAACACACGCGACCACTTGCCGGTTTTCCACTGTTTTAGTCCTCGTCTTGGGGTCCAGAAGTCTCTCTCTGACTCCCTGTATCCTCATAGGAGTGATGATAGGCAGTTCCCACCAGCCAGAGATGCCTGGAGTCCTATCTCCCCAGACTCACGGTGCCCAGATGCAAGGAAGCTGTTACTCGGCTGCCATCTTGCTCCCCAGCCCTGTATGAGAAATTTATATGGGAAAGATGAGAAAAGCAGAATAATCTCTACCAAAAGGGAGAAAAATAGAGAAAGAAAAAAGAACTAGAGAATAAAAGGTGCTGAAAAACCTTGACCAAAGTGCAGGAACCCTTGCTTTGAAGAAAACAAAAATGAAAAAAATAAAAATACAACAAAACAAACAAACAAACAGACAAAAAAACAACAACAACAAAGTGAAGAAAAGAAAGAAATAAAGAAAAACCAAGGAACAATTTGGAAAATAACAAAATGAAAAAAATACATATGTGTGTGTATAACTACATATATAGCAATATACTGCTTGGACTCCAAATGGTACTGTGGCATTAGGAGATGGAAAACACACACTCTTTTTGATTGGAAAAGTGAGGACCATAAAACACTCTGTAGTTGCAGAGGGGATCAGGTCCTATCTTCCTGACTTAGTTGCTATCAGTCAGGCCCTGGTCACTTTGTATGCATTGATACTCTGTGGGATTGGGGTCCTAAAGGTCTTGCCAGATTCCTTGGGAAGCATGTCAAACAGTGTTCCCTGAAAACAAAGTGGCCTTCCTGAGAGTGTGGGTGCTGCTCAGCTCACCCCAAGGATGGAGCTCAATAGGCATGCCAGAACCAGCAGTGTACTCAGACCCTGCAGACCATTTCTCCCACATAGCCTTCGTACAATGGTGGCACCAAGCTAGTAGCCAAGGGAATGGGAGATCTACCCCACTCAGTATTCAATTCTGGCCCCTGAATGCTGTTCAAATCCACTTGTTTAAGCCTTCCATGGAAACATCAGTGAAAAGTTTAGCCCCAAATCAAAATACTGCAGAACAGCCCTTTTCTGTCCCCAGTACTCCACGGGGGTGCTGGCTGGCTGGCCCCTGCTTATTCCTAAGCAATTGCCTCCTGTTCAACTTTCCTTGGCTCCAGACTTCCTCACTGGCTCCCTGAGTGTCCCGCTGCTTCGCTCTGCCCCTGGAGTGGTGTCCCTGGGTAGGTTCCCCCAGCCAGAGGTGGCTGGACTTATCTCTCCCCTGCTTCACCACTAGTGAGTGACTAGTAAGGAGATGATTCTAGTCTGCCATATTGTTCCACACCCCCCAGATTAGATATTCTCAAAGTGAATATTTCTGTTTGTGACTTTTCAGTGTTTTTCTTCTTTCTTTTATTTATAACATCCTAATTTTCTTTTAGAAAATTATTGCTTATGTGTTTCACATTCTCCTGGTGGGACTGTCAATCCCTGGATTATAAGTGTAGGCTAGGCAGATGTCCTAAGTGTGAATAATAAGAGCCCCTTCCCTAATCCCTCCGAGTCAACCCAGAGTTTTGGCCAGAACTATAGAGAAAGAGTGGTTATTTTCTAAACATGAGTCTTGGAGTGACCAGTTTTATAACTCAAGATGTTTTCATTTTATGCATAAATTAGTTAGACTCCTTTGGTCTTCCTAGAACTACATGCATGGCCATTTTCTCTCTGGAAGATTCCTTAGCTTATCAATCCCTTATTCATTTTTTATTTTTATTATTTATTTATTTATTTATTTTTTAGCATATAACATAGTTTCTTGGAGCGTAGTAGAGTTTCAGTAAATGACTACAAATCAGCAGGTGTTTATGGTAATACTTACAGATATGACTTCTTTAGGGCAGGAAACTACTCATCTTAAATGCTCAAGGGCTTAATATATGTACAACCTTAGCAATTCCTCCTCACATCCCACCCCCAGGATATCCAACCAAAACAGTGCCTGACACGTGTCCAGCTTATATCAATATTAAAATAAAAGAGCTCCTCTCACCAATTGCTACCAAGCATGAAATGTGTATTCTCAGAGAAAAGGACCAATTTTTTTCCTTAATGTAACAAATTTGAATAGTCAGGTATCAAAGAGTGGGTAGACCTAAATTCAAATGGGTGTTAAATAATGGTCAGGCGTGTCCTTTGCATTTCTAATGCTCTTTTGCCTCAGAGGAAAGGAGAAGGAAGGGGAGGCATAACCAAGCTGCTGAATCTTTTAAGGCTGATGAACAAATGACTTCATTATGGGAAAGATTGCTGCTACTCTTGTGTAATGTCATAACTTTTGGTATAATTCAGCTTTTAAAGACTCTGTGGGGAAGGCAGAATCTCAGAACAAACTACCATTAATATTTAACACACACACACACCAAAAAATATTAGCCCCTTAAGTTTTTATGAAGTCTTTATGGGGGAAAAAAACATAAAACTACAAGTGAAGTCATACTTCCAAATAAAAAGCAGCAGTCTTAACTACAGAAACTGTGAGGAGAATTAAGAAATAAATTCCAACTTTGAGTTCTTTTGTCTGCAATAAATAACTATTTAGGTCCTTGGGAAATGAGTGATACAAATCTTTTCTTGTTTTGTTTTTCATTTTTCACTCTTCATTGATTTGATTTCTTTGGTTGTGAGTGCAGTTACAGAATCCTAAACTAATGATGTAGCACTGTAAATTGTCACTAAATATGACCTGGTACTCTCCAGTATTCCCCTTGTAAACCACTTCTTATTTCTTTTAAAAATTAGAGTGCTGAACACATAGTATTGTGGAATAAGCCTTTTCTCCTCTCTCACCTCTCAACCCAAGTGGAAATATTGTCTAATTAGATCTTCAGCTTCAAAGTCAAGACTGGGTTGGTATTTCCTTGCCCTCTGCTTGACATCAGGGCTTCCAGAATTCTTAAACTCAGTCTGGGGACATTAGTGGTAGCTCCATGGTGACAGGGAGTTACACTTGGACAGCTGGTGTGTGTTTGGTAGGTGCCTTCATACCATTTCCATGTTAAACAGTGTTTTCCAGGAAAGGCAGTTGAGTTGAAGCACTGAAGGTCAAGATGCAAATGTGCTCTGTGAGAATTTCTTCTTTTCAAAATTTACATAATATTTTTAATTGACAGATAACATTGTATGTTTTTCCTGTGCACAACATGATGTTTTGAAGAACATATGCATTGTGGAATGTTTAATCTAGCTCATTAACAAATGCATTACCTCACATAGTTTTCATTTTTTGTAGAAAGAGCACATAACATCTACTCTCTTAATATTTCTCAAGAGTACAATAGATTGTAGTTAACTATAGTCACCTTGTAGTCCAATAGAACTCTGGAAAATTATTCCGCCTATGGAGGATTTCTTTTGCAGTTTCATTACATGGGGGAAAAGGCCTTTTTCCCCATGTAAGTGAAAGAAGAACTCTGAAAATATTAAAGGTGATCATCACTACAAAAAGCCTTTGGGGCACAAGGAAGAGACAGATGGAAGAATAAGAAGCAGCAGATTATAGTGGCTGAATCATAGCAGCAGGTGTTAAACCTGGACTCAGATTTGGTTTTTAGCTAGTTACTTACCCTCTGTGTCCTCTTATTATTTTAAAAACTTGAGAAGTTGTAAGTTTTAATAGTTGGATGGAAGTTCCACTCAAATTTTTATAATTTCTTGATTTGAGATACATGTAATGATATATTCATTCTTTGATATTAAAAATAGCTATTTTGACATATTATTTTCTTAGAAATAATTTTTATTTCTATTTTCCACGTACTAAATTCTTCCTCATTTGTAAAGGCCAGTTACTTACCCCTTATAGATAATAGAAAAACGAATGATTGTTAAAATAAAATAAGAATTATTATTCAGTGAAGGTTAAATACTTTTTAGATACTTAGCTAGGCATTTAGATTTAAGTTATTTGTCACTTAATCTCCATAACAACCCCATGAAGTAAATACTTAATTTTTTCATGTATAAAATGAGGCACATTACCCTCTTTGAGGGGCTTTTATTAAAAAGTCCCAAAATAAGAGATGGTAGCACAGATGCAGAGAGAAAGGAATGTTTATACACTGTTGGTGATGGGACTGCAAATTAGTACAACCTCTATGGAAAACAGTATGGACATACCTCAAAGACCTAAAAGTAGACCTGTCATTTGATACAGCATCCCACTACTGAGTATTACCCAAAAGAAAAAAAAGTAATTTTTTTTTTTTTTGACAGAGCCTCAAGCTGTCACCTGGGTAGAGTGCAATGGCATTACAGCTCACAGTAACCTCCAACTCCTGGGCTTAAGCGATTTCTTACCTCAGCCTCCCAAGTATTTGGGACTATAGGTGCCCACCACAATGCCTGGTTATTTTTTGGTTGTAGTTGTCATTGTTGTGTGGCAGGCCTGGGATGGATTTGAACCCGCCAGCTCTGGCGTATGTGGCTGGCGCCTTAGCCACTTGAGGTACAGGTGCTGAGCTGAAAAAAGTAATTGTATTAAACAGACACCTGCACTTGAATGTTTATGACAGAACAATTCACAGTTGCAAAGATGTGAGATCAACACAAGTGCCCATCTATTCATGAATGGATTAACAGCATATGGTATATGTATACCATAGAGTACTACTCAGCCATCATCAATGCCTTTTGCAACAATTTGGATGGAACTGGAGACCATTATCTGAAATGAAGTATCTAGAGAATAGAAAACAAACCCTACATGTATTCTCTATTGAATAGTAACTAACTTATGAGCACACATGTACACAGAAGGAAGTAAAACTCAGTGGAAATCAAAAGAATGAAGAGGGGTAGACTTAAACCTACCTAATTGGCACAGTGAATACTATCTGGGTATTGGGAACACTTATACCCATGACTCAAGAATTATTAAAGTTATCCATGTAACCAAAAATATTTGTGCCTCCATAATAATTTGAAATAAAAAATTTACGTGTACATGTATATATCAGTTCTATTAAAGTCAAGGTAAAGGAATAAAAAATAATGAGTCTACTCAGAAAAAATTACGAGTTTAACCAAAACTAACACAAAGGTTGCTGTGCCAGGATTAAAAGTCAGTTCCATATATATAATTCTGAAGCTGAGTCCTGAAATAGTTCACTATTTCTAAGACCTGACAATTTCTAACGTAATTCTTCTGCTGCTGTAACAAAGGTATGGCTCCATTGCTGCCTTCATCACACTGTGTCATAATTATTGCAATGTTTCAAACCCATGCAGGTTACTGTGGACGCAGGCACAAGATATAGCCTCTTTTCTTAAAGATGTCATGCCCAAGCTCGACTCCTGTGTCTTCAGCTAAGCTACCTCCTACTTCTTGCTGCTATCATTTTTACCCTCTTTCAGAATGCTTTCCATAACTGCAGTCCAAGTACATTCTAAAACCCAAAGGGAGTATGTCACTTGCCTGTTTAAAACCAACCCATGGACTCCATTGCTCTTAGGACCAAAATGAAAATCATCATCATGACTTACAGTATGATCAAGTGTGGTTCCTGTGCAGGTAGGTAGCCTTTTCTCAGACAACTCACTCTGTTCTCTGCTCCTTCCATGAAAGCAGAGAACATTGCACTCCTCAGCTGTGTGATGATGCTTCCTCAGCATATATAGTCTGGAAACATTAACCTCTCTTCAAGCACATGCTTCCTTCTGCCTAGGATACACCTGTCTCATTGAGTTCATTCCTAGCTAACTTACCCATCTTAGTCAAAAGCACTCCTCAGGGAAGTCCATCTTGACCTTTCTGAATATGTGAAATCTCCCTTTTATAATTACACATAATCTGATGTATCTTTCCTCTTTTGTAGCAATTTTCTGATAATAACTCATTTTATAGCATGATTGAATCAGTTTTCCCTACAGATTCTAAGCCCCAAGAAGGCAGGAATTGTGTTTTCCATGATTTAGCAAATTATGAATTCAATATGTACTTGTTAAAAAACCACATGGTTAAGTGTGTTCCAATGGAAGCATATACAGGCACAGTGTGTGGGGGTACACAGAGGAAGTGTGCACTATGATTAGCAAGGGATGTTAGCTTGTCATCTCTTATCTGTTATATCATCACAGATATAAAAAGAATATTATATCCACCTCATCTAGTTCCTGGTGACTATTTGAGTTCAGATACCATTTTAGACCTTTGATTAAGTTCTTAACTTTGACCTCCAAAGACTCTGATAATTCAGAGCCTGAAGCATGAGTATATAGAACTTTGAATACTTACTACCCTCCAGCCTCAAGTTTTCAATACTGATTACCTAGCTGTGCTAAGTAATTTTTTATGAGACTCTAATTTTTTATGAGACTGTAATTGTGGTAGATTTTACCATTAAAGCAGCACAATGAAAATTGCAGGGACGTTTCTGTTATACAAATCATAGGACAGGCAAAAGAACAGAATTTTGTTGAGATTGAGAAATCTATCAAGAGTACACACCCAGTTCGAAAGGAAAAGGGTTTAATCCAAAGACAATGTCTTTACTGAATGACATTTTGGTTAAGGGTATGTTAGTAAGTCTGACCCTGCCACTTGCTCATTCTACAATCTTGTGTCTTCTACATCACTTCTATGTCTTTGGTTTCAAAATACAGTAGAACCTCTATAAGTTCAAGGGACTGTAATAAACTGGTCAACATAAGGAACGAGGCCTACTGTACTGATACCTACATGTGGTGCATGTCCAGTCTATAGAAATAGGGTCAACTTAAAAGAGGTGGTCAATGTAGGGAGTGGTCAACTGTGGAGGTCCTACTGTATAAATGGTGAAAATATGTATAATAGCTATAGATGTCAATAATATGACTTATAAGCATTATTATTATTGTCATTAATATTGTTGTCACTGTCTTCCCTGGGACTGCTCTGTGGCTGTGTCAGTCAATTTGAGAAACCAAAATATTCAATTTATACCATATCACTTTCTAAAAACCCCTGTGGTTTTGAGAGCTGACAGAACCTACTGGTTAAAAGCTCAGCCTCTGTGGTCACATGGAGCAAATTCAATTCCTTCAGCCCCAGCTCTGCATTAACTATGTGACCCTGATCAAACAATGTAGGTCTTCCAAGCCTCCGCATACCCTTTATCTGTAAAATGGAAATAATGTTTATCCCACAGGACACTGTCACACTGAACAAAGTATAATTTGCCCTTTCTTGAGCTCATTTTGAATATTAGGCTAATTATTGTAGGTGAAGTAAGTAATAATAAAAATAATGGTCATTATTGTAAAAGAACACCACTCCCTATGTTCAGCCCAAAGAATATGAGTTAATTTAGCCATATACTACATATTTCTCATATCCTAGAATAGAAATGTTTTCAATTTAGTATTTGTGGTTGTATATTTATATATTCATTCAAAATGCTTATGAATCTACTCCACTAACACAAAAAGCCAAATTTAAATTGCTGCTAACACAATTTCCAATGTCACTGCATGTTTCAATTCTGGAGAAGACTTAATAGATTGGGTTTCTTTCAACGGGGCAGGGGAGGTGACATGAGGCCTTGGTTAAATGGACAGGAAAGAATAGTTCTGATATCAGTGTAGTTGGAATCTCATTACTATTCATGGCTCTTGCTGTCCCTTTGTTCTCTGTATTTTCTAAGGCTCCAGGCATTTCTTTTTGGGTTTCATTTTCATTTCATTAATTTTCTGATTTTTTTTTCTCCCTCAGCCTGGAGACTTAAATAAAACTTTTGCCTTGGTCATTCAAAAGCAAAGGGCAAGTTTCTTCCCTCCAGTAGGTTGGTGGGAATGTCCCTGTTTGTTTGCCTTTTAACCCTGCCTACTTTCAAAGAGGTTTTCAGGCATCTTATAGTAATAGGGTAAGATATTCATAAGCCATTTGCAGAGTTTATAAGTCAAATCAAGTAATGGAAGAGGCAAAAAATGGGAAACTATATAAGGAAAAGCAAGTCACCCCCCCAAACTATAGTGTGTAGATGTAAAACTTAGCATTTTATATTTTTCTTTCTTTTTAGATGATGAGGAGAATCACTTTCTTTGCCTTTGTGAGTGTGTGTGTGTGTGTGTGTATCATGCCCTTTAACATTATTTAGGTTAAAATTAACATATAATTAAAGAAATGTAAGCATTCTGATTTTGTGAGGAATATTATTTATTATATCTTGTTGTGCCTGCTGCAATCCTACAGAAGAAATGTACTTTAGAATTCAATTTTCGGAAAGCCTTAAGGAACTAGGGTATTTTCTATTCTGATAAAGACAATTAATATGAATAATCATATTCCCCCTTTTTTTGCTGGCTGCCAGGAAGTTCAGAACCTGATGTTCAGTAATAGCCACAAGTACTTGTGTAGTTGATATATTGCCCCTTTTTCTCAGTCTTAATTTTCTTACCCTACTTCTATACATTCTATATAGTTTTTTGTATACTATGTAAAAATCTTTTAGAAAAAGATTGTATATCATAACAATAAATTTGTTGTTTTCTTTCTTTCTTTTTTTTTATTGTTGGGGATTCATTGAGGGTATAATAAGCCAGGTTACACTGATTGCATTTGTTAGGTAAAGTCCCTCTTGCAATCATGTCTTGCCCCCAGAAAATTTGTTGTTTTCTAACAGATCTGCCTTCCCTGAAAAGAATCATGGTAAAACTCCATCTCTTAGGTAGCCCTCGTTTGAAAGACCATTGTAACTTTCAATTTACTATTGCTACTATTACTATTAGTGGACAATGTCATCTGTCATTGGGACTGACACACTATTGTTTTTGTTATTTTTTACCCTAAATTCCTGGAAGAATTTGCATCTGTGTTCATTATACATAGATTATTAAGCAATATTTTTAAAAGTCTGTGTCCTTGGAAATGGTTTTACAAAACACCTGAAGAGGTTCCAGATACCTCCACCCTCACTGAGAGGAGCTGTAAGGTTGATCACTGTCTTTTTACTTGGAAATCAATGGAGTATATGAGAGGTTAGCAAAATGTAGTTTTCACATGTAACTTTGTAGTTGAAGACCTATATAATCTTGAAACTTAAAAATTTGTGGCGTGAATGATTAACAGTGTTATTGGTTTGTCCCTAATGCACATACATATATTGTTGGCTTTTGCTATTTTAAGGAAAGACAAGTACTTGGATTTTCTTATTTATCGGTTTTCAAACTAGTATTGATTCCTTATTATCCTCCAAAAATCATAAATGACGTTTATTAGTGTTTTGGAATTATTATGAATGTATGAACAAAAATATTTTTCCACGTATTGAATACATTAATGTACTGATGCTGAAATTGCCCTAGTTTCAGCTAGTAGCACCACATGCAAGTTAATTCTTATGACCTATTTGCTTTGAGAGCTTCTGGGCTCTGATCCCTGATCATCTTGTATATTTCTTACTCCAGAGCTAATGTGCCTGCTTTTTAAGGAACATTGGTGCCTTCTAATAGGAAATGGTATATAGACCAAACTCTTAAGGATGTAGAGATGCTCGTGGCTACTGAGTTCTCACTGTTTCCCGGCCTTTTCAATAGGCAGAGTTAGAACACATATTTTAGTTCATTTTATGATAAAACACATCTTGAGTTCATACTGATACTTTCTATTCAATTTAGATACTACGAAATTTTTCTTTCATTATTATACAACGATCTCATATCTCCTAATTTGAAAACCTACTTTTCAATGACATCAGCATAAATACACATTTTCTCAGTCTTACAGTATTGACACACACAATCTTTATAGTATTGACACACATAATGATACAGATATCATTACCTAAACTACCACTCACAATATGATTGCTACAAAAGCACTCTGGGATTTTATTTTGTAAGTCTTTTTGCCTTAGGGTATATTCCACTAGGAGCTTGTTGTAAAAGTCTGTTTTACTGATCCTTGGAAGAATTCCTCTCTATTACTGTAAATGAGATATATTGTATATGTTCATTTGTTTATTTTTTACTTATGATTTTTTTCTGGATTTTTAAATTATTACATTATTATTAATAATTGTTTAAAATATTCACATGTTCCACAGTCAGACTACAAAACAAGGTATATTCAACATAGTCTAGTTTAGTCCATTTCTGACCTGTTCCATTCTGTTCTCTTCCATCCCACAGTTAATCTATATTTCATTGTGTGGTCTCTGTTTCTATTTAAAAGAAGAGACAGGAATGTGTGTGTGAACATTCATCAGTAAATGGTATCATCGTTTCTCCCTTTTTATTGCTCTTTGCTTTTTTTTTTTCCTCTTCATAGAATTTTTTGGAGACATTTCACAGTCATTTATAGTTATTCTGAATCACTTTAATCCACTATATTCTGATGTGTATAGTTTTACAGTAATTTATAGAAAGTGGTCTCTATTGATGAAAGTTTGTTTTTCCCCAATCTTTTGCTATCACTAATAGTGCTGAAACAAATAGTCTCTTGTATGCCTTTTCAATTTTTTCCCCTGTATATCTTGCAGTAGATTCCCAGTAATGGGATTTCTAGATCAAAGAGTAAATGCACATTTTATTTTGCTAGGTATTGCCTAATTCCCCTCCACAGGTCTTGTTCCATTTTGCATTCCCACTATCAATGCCTAAGACTTCAGCTGGGCTTTTGGCCACAGATATTCACAGCTCAAGTCTTCAGTGAATATCTGAGAGGTAGATGAACTGTGAATTGCCTGAAAGAAAATGCATGCTATGTGGACTGCAAAAGCACAGATCTCTCAAGACTCCATTCAAGCTCCCTCATCAGCTAGATTCAATATTTCTGACTGCTAGTTTCCTCCCTCCAACCCCAACCATGGTCTGGGTAGCTTGTTCTCAGTAATAACCTATGCATAGCTCATCCATTAGCACTTGGGAAACTTTGCAATATAATATCATGTGTCTTACTATAAACTATGAGGTCATCTTTGCAATACCAGTGCCTAACACTGTGTCTTGAACATTTAGGAAGTTAGTACAAGATTGGCCGATGGTTTGCATTCGTCTTTTGAGCTTTGTTTAGGTCTTTATGGCATGTTTGTGCATATTTTCAAAATATGTATCAAGTTATATATTATTTTTACTCCTAGATGTTACTATGCTGAGTGGAGAATCCGGGACAGTTCCCACCTTGTACCTGCATGCCTCCAGCCAGAAGCTGTATATGTTAAATTATTAATATTTTCTGAAGTGGACATCAAATTCCAGATAGGTTAAGATTAACTGGCCAAAATTTGTTGGTCAGTAGCAGGATCCTTTTTTGTTGTTGTTATTAATATGTCACAAATGAGCTGAAATGAACTGGATGAAATTCTCAGTAGAGTTAATTCCAACATAGTCTTTCTATACTTTTCACTTTCTGTAAAAGTAAAACCTAGTTGCTCAAGAGGGGACATCACAAACATTACCCACTGATTGCTCAAGGCATAGCGGATTTATTGTAACAGATGGTTCACACACTAGACCCTTCTTAAAATTATATGACTTGGTATGTGCCTGGGACTCATTAAATGATTCAATTGCTGAATCATGGAACAATTACAGCAAACCAATACACTGCTCCTGTCTTGTTCCTTAATGGAAATATGCTAGTATAACACTTGCAACTGCTGCAGACAGAGTTGCCGAAGAGAAAGTTATAGTGGCTGCCATCTGCTAATTTCAGACATGGAATTCTTAATGTAGTGTGGTAGTTTACCACTTTCTCATATTATCTGACTTGATGGTGATCAACTAAATCCAGCAAATGTTGCACTTTGGGAATTTCTTTACCTTCAGTTCATGAGCACATGATATGGCTCACTGCGTAAGACCATATTGTTCTTGAAATATAAGCAAATGTAAGATAAAACACGCGTATGTTAGAAGACAAAAATAATAGAAATGAAAGACCGAAAAAGCCATGACCTACTTTGCAGTATGGGACATAGAACAGGTTATAGTCTGGATTAAACAGATGTGGTGTGAAGTTGCTGTGTGAACATTGGCCAGTTAATAAATTTCTCTATGTCTCAGTTCCCTGTTTTTGAAAGTAGTAATATTAATTTGTCATATGTAGAGTCATCCTTAAGATTAAACATAATTAGATTTATAAAACACTAATAGAGAACTGTCAGTTAGAAAGATATTTATCTAATATTTGAAAACATTTCTTGTGATAGTATTTTTAACTTTGGCAGGATTTCTTTTTATTATCTAGCCTTAGAAATATTTTACTGTACATTAGGCTAAAAATTAATTATACTTATACGTAAACAAGTACACATCTATATCTACATGCTTTTTTACCAATGGTGCTGTTTTTTGACTCTATCATGTGTAAGCGATTTCATTTCATGCTCTGTTCCCACTTTGATATGTTTGATTTTGTAGATTCCCTTCCATCAACTGAGTGCTATTCTCCTAAACATTGTAGGCAATATCTATCCACCAAACTACTGTTTTCTGTATTTTGCTTCTCACCATTAAAACTTAATTTAAACATGTTCTATCTGATAACATATTTGAAGATAAGCTGACTCTATTTCTGGTTTTTAAAGATGGTTTCAATCCTCACAATGACAGAGGCACCCATGGAAATCTAGGTAGAATGTAGTGTGGGAGAAGAGACTTGACTGATCCCTCAAGCCTGATTCCTTACAGGTAATAGATGGCAAAAATATACACATTCTCGGGAGTTTTGTGAGATTTAACTGAACTAATATGTTAATCTATATAACTTTGGCATGTGAAATCCTCCAATGTCAGGCACTACTGCTATTTTACTGACCTGGCTCCTCTGCTCCCCTCCACACTGTCATCTTGGGCTGCCATAACAAAACATCATAGAATAAGAGCATAGTGGATTTTTAAATTGTTTTATCAATATAAGTTCACTGTCTTTGAATATTTTAAAAGGTAAAACTAAATTTAAAAAAATTCAAAAATGTATAGTTTTTATAAATTTATGCTATTTTCAGATAGTATAAATTAGGGAGGTGTCTTGAATATTACTGAGATTGATATGCAAAAATAGATCTCAGAAGAGCACAAAAGGACCTAAATTATTGCCCCACAGACATTATTAATGTACTGGGAGATTTGCAAAATGATTCAGTACTTGTTTTTTTCACCTTTCAAAGAAAACATGAGTGATGGCCCATTCAACATCAGGGGCCTATAGTGAGGACCAGGTGATGCCAAAGAAATCGAAAACTTAGTATATTCTTCTTAAATTTCTCAGTCAATAGATTTATTATTACTATTGTTAGCAATAGCGTCTTGCCCTGTTGCCCAGGCTGGAGTGCAGTGGCAAGATTATATCATCCACCTCAACCTTTTGAGCATCTAGGCTTTAGGCACATTACCAACACGCCCAGTTAATTTTCTTAATTTTTTTTTTTTTTTTTTTTTTGTGGCAACAAGATCCTACTATGTTCCTCAGGCTGGTTTCCATCTCCCAGCTAAAAGTGATTTTCCCACCTCTGCCTTTCAAACTGCTGGGATTACAGATGTAAACTCAGCTATGTTTATCAGTATTTCTGCTATTGTAATTACTAGGGGTCTTCATTGTCATTTAAATGACAAATGCAATCGCCTCAGTGGTACTGTAGAAGGAGGGAGATGCATATTAACTTATTCATCCAACTAATATATGGAAATTTCAAATTTGTCAAAAAATTTTAAGCTCTTGTTGATAATAACAATTAAAATCCAATCAAGGAAAAACAGTTCATCTCAGCACACCTGTGAAAAATGTGATTTAATTGAAGAATAAATGCGTTAATATTTGGAAAACGAATCAACACACTGTAGTCCTCATGATTAAAAAAATTTCTTTTACTTATTGCTTTCTTTTACTTATTGCTTTCAGAATTCTCACAAATTCCAGAAGTTTAATTCCAGCAGGCTTGTTTTTGTTATCTAAATACTTATAAAAGCTGGGGTGGGGTGCCTATTTAAGATAGGCAAAGAACAACCTGCTTCCTTTCCATTGCAATGATGTTTTCTTCTGACCCACAAATACTCATTTACTCCCACATTTATACCAAATAATGGAACAAATAATCATAATAAACGTGTGCATGATCCTTTACCGTTTGTAAGGAACTTTCTCCATAATGCCTCATTGGCTCATCACAACTGTTTGATGAGATTAGTTATATTATGTGCACAAAATCTATAAGGAAACTGAGACATATAAGTTTAGGAATAGAATCTATATCCCAGTTTCTAAATTCAGTGCTCTTTTTCTGTTTACAGAATAACAAAGTCCTATAAACTTTAGAGAATTATATGTTTAACTCCCTACTGCCTATCTTTCATCTAAACATTTTTTTCTTCTAGGTTTGTACTCTACTTGGTTTTTAAAAAGGAGAATGTTTTCTTATTAGTCCCATGAAGAACTGTGAATATTTCTCAGGAAACAGAAATCCTGTCTTACCGACTGCCGTTTATAACTGATCAGAGACTAAGATTTCTTTTCTGGTTCTACCTTAGTGACTGATGTTTTATAGCTTATCTGCTTAACATTTTCAAAATCTGTTTATATGCAAAATCATCAAATATAGTTGCCTTCTGAATGAATCACACTTTTGATTTTGTTTTGGTCAGTTTGCTAATGCCTCTCTAGAACTATAATCTTCTCTGTGTAATTTATGTCAGAAAAGATTGTATCTTATTTTGCATGCTAAGATTTCTTTAAAATTATTTATTATTCATGTTACATTTTAAACTGGTGCTGGTCTATGCAGATTTTAAATGTGTTTGTCATATACCATTAGTCACTGTGTGAAATCTCTCAGTAATAGTTAGCCCTTGAATTTTCTTCAGCTAAGGAGAATTTAACACTGATTGATGGCAGATCTCTTAGCTGGTTGGCAGACTTTCCAATTTACGGTGAGGAAATTGCTCTTTTCTTTTTGTTCATTCCTTCTGCTCCTTGTGCTGAGCAGTAAGACGTATGTGTCAGATTGCACAGGAGAAGTAGCAATGGATTGGCAATATAGCTTGTCTTGTTTACCATTATGATTTTATCAGTTTCCCAAACTGTACAGGGAATGTCAAATATCTTCAGTGACATTCTTCCATTATTACAGGCAGCTTATTTATGTGTCTCTCATACTCTGGTTTTCTAAATGCACTGCCTAGCCTACTGTCTCTTGTGTGATAAACCAGACCTGAACCAAGATGAAAGAGAAATTTGTGTTTCACTCAGAAGTCCCAGGTATTTTGCTTATGGGCTGTAGATCAACTAACTTTACTGTCAGTTTTACCTCTTTCCCTCCACACATGCTAAGGAAACACAGTTCTCCATCATGCTGCGTTAGAAACATTGGATGACATATTGGCTGCAAGTAATGCAAAATTCAACTTAGTGTAGCTTAAACAAATGGTGGATTATATTACTCACAAAATAAGAAATCTCCGAGTATATGGTATTTGTCGTTCTTCAGGTGTTCACAGACGGGTTTAGGGTTTTTTCATGCATCCGAGTTTGTAACATTGGCCTTGTTCTTTGAGCTTAGAACGACCACTGCACCCTCAGACATCAGGCTAGAAAGGGACAAATGCAAAGGTTTTATTCTTGTGAAGTTTTGTCTATATACAGTTGATCTTGGACAATCCAGCTTTGAACTGAATGGATCCACTTATACATACATTTTCTTTTCTTTTTTTTTTTTTTTTATTGTTGGGGATTCATTGAGGGTACAATAAGCCAGGTTACACTGATTGCAATTTTTAGGTAAAGTCCCTCTTGCAATCATGTCTTGCCCCCATAAAGAGTGACACACACCAAGGCCCAACCCCCCTCCCTCCGTCCCTCTTTCTGCTTCCCCCCCATAACCTTAATTGTCATTAATTGTCCTCATATCAAAATTGAGTACATAGGATTCATGCTTCTCCATTCTTGTGATGCTTTACTAAGAATAATGTCTTCCACTTCCATCCAGGTTAATACGAAGGATGTAAAGTCTCCATTTTTTTTAATGGCTGAATAGTATTCTATGGTATACATATACCACAGCTTGTCAATCCATTCCTGGGTTGGTGGGCATTTAGGCTGTTTCCACATTTTGGCGATTGTAAATTGAGCTGCAATAAACAATCTAGTACAAGTGTCCTTATGATAAAAGGATTTCTTTCCTTCTGGGTAGATGCCCAGTAATGGGATTGCAGGATCAAATGGGAGGTCTAGCTTGAGTGCTTTGAGGTTTCTCCATACTTCCTTCCAGAAAGGTTGTACTAGTTTGCAGTCCCACCAGCAGTGTAAAAGTGTTCCCTTCTCTCCACATCCACGCCAGCATCTGCAGTTTTGAGATTTTGTAATGTGGACCATTCTCACTGGGGTTAGATGATATCTCAGGGTTGTTTTGATTTGCATTTCTCTAATCTATAGAGATATTTTCTTCTGCCCCTGCCACCCCTGTGACTGCAAGGCCAACCCCTCCACTTCCTCCTCACCATAGCCTGCTCAAGAGGAAGGCCAGGAGGATGCAGATCTTTATGCAGATCCATTTCCACTTAATGAACAGTAAATATATTTCTCTTCCTTATGATTTTCTTAATAACATTGTTTTTCTCTAGCTGACTTTATTATAAGAAATTAGCATATAATATATATAACAACATGTGAGCCTTGGCAAATGTGGAATGTAAATGTCTTGGCAAAGTAACAAAGAAAATGCCAGAAGGGCTATGTCAACTAATGAGATGAAAATGTGTCAAATATTCTATGAAACAAGTGTATGGTGCCCCATGATCATATTGATGTACACAGCTATGATTTAATAAAAAAAAAAAAGAAAAAATATATATAACAACAAAATACGTATTAACAGATTCTGTGTTAGGTATAGGTAATGCCTCCGGTCCCCAGAGGGCTATTAGTACTTAAGCCTCCGGTCCCCAGTAGGCTATTAGTACTTAAGTTTTGGGGAGTCAAAAGTTATACGCAAATTTTTGAATGTGTAAGGGTTAATGCCAGCACCTGCATTGTTCAAATGTCAAACTGTATTCTAGAAGGGACTGGGAAAACCCTTTCAAGAAGACTTCCTTAAATGCCTTGTTAGCTAGGAAAATAATACATTGCCATTTTTAGACTAATTGTCCATGAAAAGTAAGGTTGCCATAATGTCTGTTTTTTTAAGGAAATCAACAAGCTTTGCTGTAGACATTTTTTCTGTTTGAGGTTTTCCAAATCCATGTTCCCAGAAATAACTCTCCTTTTAACTTCCTGCATCCATTCAATTAAGCATCCCGAATTAAACATTCTGTAAAACTAAGTCTTTCCTTATTCCACTCTGTAAGCCCACTTGTTATATGGCATAGGCTAATATATGAAAATACATGGAAATTTCAACTTTGTCAAAAAATTTAAAAATCTTGAGTGTTGATAACAGCAATTAAAATCCCATCAAAGAAAAGTGGCTCATCATGGCATACCTGTGCATTTGCGGCCTTCATCTCTGCCTTATATTTTAGGACTATCTCTTAAACATCCTTTCTGTTTTAGTTCAAATAAACTTTTTCTAGTTAATGTAGAAGAAACAGTAATGTACTAATAAAAATACAAAGCAATCAATATCACTAAATACTTCAAGGTTACAGACACTGTGTTAAACTCTTTTCATACATTATATCATTTATCCTCCCAAGAAAAATAGGAGTTGCGTATCTGAACTCCCACTTATCCAGATAAGGACACTAAGGCACAGAGTTACTAAGTCCCTTGCAGCATAGTCTGTCTGAATTACCCATTTCTTAACTACCCTACACTAGCTTTTCCTTCCCAGGACTAAATTCTCCACAAGGGTGGCTGCCACAGAACTGCTTTCAGATCTTGTGGAGGTAGGGTGGGTCATGGGCACACAGGGGTCCAGCTTGGAGCTTCTGCTTTTTGACCCTCTTAGTGCTCTTCAGTGACAAAGCTAATCCTGAGGTTGAGTAATTTTCCTTTGTTCTCTGTGAATTTTCAGGGCATGGAATTTCCCGCAAAGAGGGAGTTCAGGCACATTTCTCCAAAACCCACAGCTCAAGCTCTATAAAATATGTCCCTCTGTAGCACAACTCAATGGCCCTATGGTAAATTATAATTGTTAATGCTGCTATAATTGGATCCTGGGACACTCTTCTCTATTTCCTGCCCTTTCAAACCTACCTTCATGCATTTATAGGGTCCTGCTGGAAGCTCCAAAAAGAGCTTTGATTGCATTAGCTTCAAAAGATGCACAAAGTCATGGGTGAGCTTCGTCTCTAGTTAGAACCCCAGACTGAACTGACAGCCTAGTAACTGCCATGCTGTTTGAGCCACCAACAACTTTCAAATGACTGAGTCTTTGAGCAAGATACTCACCATCCTTCTTGATTTTTAAATACAAGCAGAATTTGAAAATTGTGCGAATGGGATTCAATTAACTGCCTTTTTCTTTTGACCTCTTCAGGGGAGATCTCCTTAAGTTGACTTAGAGACGCAAGAGACCCATAAAATGCGGCTTTCATTAAAAAGTTATTCATTAAACAAATATTTAATGAACACTAAGTACATATCCAGCACTCATCTTAGTACCTGAGATACATCAGTGATTTAAACAGACAGAAAGCTGCCCTCATGGATCATCTGTAGTATATTCTTCATCCAACTTAATTCTTTTACTTCAATAACTGCTTCATAATCAATAGGTTAGATACTAGCTTCTCTGTATCATTTTCTTACAACTTTACCTATCTCGCTCAAAATGCCTCATTTAATGGTAAGCTAGAGTCAACTCTTACCAGCACTTAAGTGAGCCAATTTATAAATTTTTATAAAACAATGTATAAATTGTTAAACATGGCCATTATTTTAAAAATAATTACATAAGTTTACAATTAAGTAACACTAAAAACCAAAGTAATATATCCTAACAATCATTGCTTCTTAATTCTCTTACTACATTTTACTGTAGTCTATATTTTGAGTTTTACTTAGGCTTGTTGCATGAGAATGATGGAAAACGACATAATGGCACCGTACTGCCTGCCTATTCCATGTTCAGTGATACCATATTGAAATGAGTTGTTGTAAGAGATTTACACAATGAAAACCACCAAACACTATCAGAAGGCTTGGGACTTGGAGGAGAGAGAAGGTGTTTTCCAGGCTGAAGAGGCAAGGACATTCTACATACAAGCAATTGTTTATAGGGTGGTGCCTGTGGCTCAAGGAGTAGGGCACTGGCCCCATATACTGGGGGTGACGGGTTCAAGCCTGGCCCGGGCCAAAAAATGCAAACCCCCCACCCAAACCCCAGAAATTGTTTATAAAAGATCTGATGTCTTCGAACAGTTGCATGAGTCTACACGATCTAATTGCTTTGCTTCGTGGAAGACATTGTCAGGGAATGGTGGTGGATAAGGTAAGGGAGTTCCTCTAGAGCAGATCAGAGACAAAAGACTACGTTTTCATTGTCTTTGCATCCCAAGAGTGAATACGAAGTTTCAAGCATAGTCACTCAATAAACACTTGCTGAACAAGTACTAAGAAATTTGAAGTTGCTTTAGGGTCTCCTAATTCTTCCCATTTTCTTTCTGTGTCCTGATCAAAAACCACTGAGTGCCTGTTTATAAAACCAATGTATGGTGCCCCATGATCGTATTAATGTACACAGCTGTTATTTAAAATTAATAAAAAAATAAAAATAAAATAAAAACAAAAACAAAAAAAACCCACTGAGTGCCTGATTTTTCTGATGTTTTCCCCATCAGGCTTGAACCCAAACCCGGGCCTAGAATATTTCAAGGGACTGAGAAAGTTATCTATGCTATTGCCCCAAACACTGAAAGAATCTGGCCAGAGCTGAATTCTTTAAACCCTTCACAAAAACTCCTTACCCTGACTCCCTCACTGCGGACTCACCTGGGTAAACCACACCCTTTTGCCTGCTGTACTTAGTGAGCATACACTGCAGAGATTGTGTTTTAAAATTTTTGCTGAACGCAGTCTTAAACCTATCTGATATTCAGAGAATTTTAACTTTCATTCAACCTTGCTTCCTGCAACAGTACTTTTAAACTATACTTGGACAAAAATAGACAATTCAAAGGAAGGTCCTCCGATGAGATAGTAGACAAGGAAGTAAGAAAACCTTTTTAGGAATGTGTTACCAATTTTTCTGGCCTATTCAGTAAATGATTCATTATGTTTCCATTTACAGGACTGCATGGGAGAGTGGTCTAAAGGTATTTCCAACTTATATAAGGATTGTTTTTATTTTTCTATAAATTTTTGATGATTATGGGGTTACATATGATTTGATTACATAGCATACTCTTAAGGTTTAACGTCAGAGTTACAGTGTTTCCTTCACCCAGCAAGTGGGTAATATATCCATGTAATGTATCCATTGGGTGGGAAGTTCTCCATCCCTTCTGCCCCTCCCCCTACTTGAATTTCACAGAGTTTTATAGATTTTTGAGAAGCTTTACTAACACCTTTCATTTGGATGAAGGAAGCAAAGAGAGCTCTCTGAAAGACCTGGCCTCAATCAGCAAGAAGTCTTTATAGCAGAAATGTGCTAGGTCTCCTTTAAGAGGCTGCAGGGCCTCTGGGCCTAAGACTTAACAAAATGTTTTAACATATATGAAGAAAACATATGGTAACTCCAAAGCAGTGTCCTCAGCAATGGGAACACTGGAAAAGGAGAGTGAGTAGAAAAACCAGTTAGTGAAGTTCAATACTACCTAGTTAGCCCCAGTTGCAATGGTCAAGGATGCCTAAATTGTAATTGTCAACGATACCCACACTATGTAAGTCAATGTATCCCTCGATCCAGAGGAAAGCTCCTTTTGAACTGAGTCATGTGCTCACAATGCATCCTTTTGATTATCATGTGCTGAATCACACAGTCTATCCTCCAACAAGGAAATATTCAACTCAACCAGAATTTAATGAAACTCGTACTAAGTGTCAGGCACTGTGTAGGAAAAAAGTGAGGTACTCTCTGCGTTTAAGAACACTTTACTGCAATGAATGATTACATTTATCATTGTGCATGAATAAGTTGTCCTTCTGATTGTATTCATTGATCACATGAGTTTGATGACTGTGAGCTGTACCCCACCTCCCACCGGTGCACACACATACATAGAATTGCTTTCTTTGAGTTGACAAAAGCACTGTTGAACCAGAAAGATCAGAGTGGCCCCTGCACTGCAGTAACAAATGCAATCCCAGGGAAAGCTTTGGAAGGCTGCCAGCCGGCTTTTCCTAGTGACCCTCCTCTGCATCAAAGAGCACCTTTCCAGGAAAAGTTCTAGCATTTTCATGAATTAGAAATTGGATAAACCAGGATAGTTTACCCAATTTAATAGTTTAAATTAAATGGAAAATCTGTTGAGTTCAACACAGTTCCTGGCAGTTTCAAACTAAATCTATAATGTCTGGTATTTTATTTTGATTCTTTTTTGTTATTTGCTTACTTTTTCTTCAAAATAGGTTCTGAAAAACAAAAACAAAAACAATACATGTGCCCTACAGTAAGAATCTATCTTATTAATCATCTCTGTAGTTATGTATTGGAATGTTTTGTTCCCCAATATTCACCTCATTCACTCTCACATTATTCTTATTTTAATTCAGTATTTTTCTCCTCAGAGAAGCCAAACTTCTCTAACAAGGTACCTTCCATTAATCTTTATCCCTGGACTCTGCTTTTTTTCCCCTTCATAACACTTATACAATATAACGCCAGATATTGGTAGTTTGGGTACTCTGCTGCTTCTTTCAGAAAGTAAATTCTCTGATGACAGGAACTCTGTCTATTTTCTTTCCTCTTTCCAACCCCACTGCCTGCAGTCACTTTTTGCAACTACCAGTGGAGTGTCCCTATTCATAATGCTTGGAACCAGAAATGCTTCGATCTCTAGATTTAAAATTATTTTTTCATATTTTTACGTACCTAATGAAATGGCTTGAGATGGAACTTGAGTTTGAGTCGAACCATGAGATTCATTTATGTTTTATATACACCTGATACACATAGTCTGAAGGTAACTTTATGCAATATTTTAAATAATTTTGTGGATAAAGCCACTTCATGTCCATTTAACGATCAGAGGGCAAAGTTGTCATTATCTCAGATACCTCTGCGGACAATTTATAGTTGTCTGGCATTGCCATCTTGCTGTGTGCTGAAATGATATATTTCAGTTGAAGAGGCCTGAGAGGTACTTTTTCCTTTGGGGACACTGAATAAACTGTGTGTTGGGCACCTGCATTTTGGCTGCCATCTGCCACATGAGATCAGCTGTATAATTTTCCACTTGTAGTGTCAGGCCAGCACTCAAAGAAGATTTGGATATTGTAGTGTATGATATTTCAAATTTTGAAATTAGAGATACTCAACCTGTACTTATTTTGTTTATTAAAGTCCATTTATACATTCCCCAAAGCAAGTTTACAACTTACCTATTTTTATAAAAGTTTCCATCCAAATTAACAAGCAGAAATTGTATTTTTCTTCCCCACAATGACAATGTAGTACAATGATAGGAACACAGAACTGTAAAGCAAGTTATCTGAGTTCATCTTGACTCCATATCTCTATGTAAGTCTTATAGAATAATATACAGTGTTTTTTGTAAGTCTGGGTGTGCCATTTACTCTTAGGAATTCCCAGTTATCTCGTTTGTGAAAAGGTATATTTTTCCTTCCTATTTCCTTCCTCATTTGTGAAAATCAAATGAGATAATACATGTATAATCTTTTTTTTTTTGTGGTTTTTGGCCAGGGCTGGGTTTGAACCTGCCACCTCTGGCATATGGGACTGGCACCCTACTCCTTGAGCCACAGGCGCTGCCTGAGATAGTACGTGTAAAACACTTCAAGATTTTAAAGTACAATGTTATTGGGATACTAATATTATCATTCTTTAAGTTTGAGCGAACACTTTCTCTTGACACCTAAGAAGTCATTCAAGGGCAAATGTATATATATATTTTTATATCTCAATCATATCTCAATCTTAGGCTTCTATAGTTATTCAGCAGGCAGGTTTCTTGGTTTGCTATTATTGGTGGCTTTTGATTCCCTGTATGTGCCTACTGAGTATCTAAACCTAGGAAATACACATGAAATCATGGCAAGTACATCAAGTTAGCTGATAATAAGTTTTAAGTATATTTCCCTTATGTGAAACAGCATCCTTACCTCCTTAAGTGGAGAATTATTTTCCAGCCTCGGAGATTTCCAGCCAGGTGTTTATTACGGCTCTGCATGAGTTCCAAACCCTGTGACGAGAAATGCAAATTGAAGTATTTATGTCACTGGTTTGTGGGACAGCCCACAGAGAAATAAAAATGTGTTTGTAAACTCTGAACATAGGTGAGCATTTTTGAAAGCCTCCAGAGCTGACAGAATGATTTCCAACTAAGAGTGTGGTATTGTTTATTACAACTTTGAGTGGCAGCCTAATATATTAAATCAGTTCAGAAGATTGTAAAATGCATTAGCATTAGCAATTTAATACCTTCAACAAATTTAACTGTCACTCAGGAGCATATCTGCCCTTGTTGTAAAAAAAAAAAAATTCAGCCAAAAATGAAACTCCTTTCTTGATGGACAATAATGTTCAAGGAGACAAAAGCTTTTTCGTGTACAGAGCCACACACAGGAAGAGTAGACTGCATTTAGCAAAATTAAGTGGCACATAATTAATATAGGCATTTGGCTATGTCTGGACAACTTGAAGCCTTAAAAAAAAGTTTGACAAAATAAAGAACTAGTTACCACCTACGACTCAGGAAATACTGTTCATGAAAATGCATGGGCGATCTCTCTCCAGTAGAAAATAGTCCTCTCTGTCCATAGCCATCAATATCGTATCTCTTCCGTTAATACAGACACTTATGAATTTTTTCAGTAGCCAGTAGTAACATGGCAAATATTACTGCTTTGATGCTGATTGAAAAAAACAGAATATAAAACTCCATATAAAATACAATAATTGTAGTAATATTAGTAAATTATTATCCAAAGCCTAGAAAGGAAGAATCACCATTTGGGGGCATTATTTGCCAGACACTGAAATAAGCATTTTATTTATTGTATACTATTTCATTGAAGCCTTTAAAATAGGTTTGTGAAGTAGTTAACTTTTAGGTGGAGAAACTGAGGCTCAAAAGGTGAAAGTAACTTGTTTAAGAGCCCACAGCTCCTAAATGATGGAGTTAGGCTTTGCTACAAGTCTATTAATTGTGTTCATTCTGACAATCTGCTAGGTTACTTGGGACACACTATTTATGTATGCTGGGGATCTTGCGTACATTAAAAACATTCATCTTTATCATCATTGTATAGTCAAGAAACATTTTTTTTTCTTGTTACACAGATAGGATATCTATGATTTCATGGAAATAAATACTTATTAAAATTCTTACAAAGCCACAATACTTATAATCATATCATTATTTCTCAACAGTAAGACTAGCCGGAAAAAATGTTCACAATGAATATCATTCGAAGGGATGATTAAGGTTAGTTAGTTATTGTAGCATTTAAAAATTGTAAACAGGGGGTGTGTGTATGGATAGGTAGGTAGGTGGATTGATAGATCAATACAAAGACAAATAAGTAGATATTATATGCTTAGAAACTTGTCAATCATACACATAAGCAGAATGATCTGGGTATTAAATAACGGCCTAATGGAAGTAGGGCGCCGGCCCCTTATACTGGAGGTGGTGGGTTCAAACTTAGCCCTGGCCAGAAACTGCAAAATAAATAAATAAATAAATAAATGCCTCCTAATGCCCACTACCTACCAACTGGAATGTTTTCCTTTACTTTGTGCTCTACTCTGGCCCATCTCCTGCATCCTGGGGAAGTTAATGCTACATTTTACTTCCCAGTGCTTTCCAATCTCAGGGAAAGTTCAATATCTTGAGCACCAGAAATAGATATGCTTTTAGTCATATTATTTTAAATTGAAAAGTACCACACTGATTTCTATTCATATCTAATTGAGTCATTTGTTTTGTACTAATGCATGCTTTATTTCGTGAATTTAATATAAACAAAACAGCATAAGATTGAACTAGTAATACCTAATTTGAGTCAACAAATGCAAACTTCTAAGCACAGGTTTTTGCCTGTAATAGGCAGTCGATAAATTGTAGTTTCCTTTTGAGCTTAATTCCAAAAATTCTGATTCAACAAAATCCTAGACCTCTTATAAGGATTTCTTCTTCTCTGTAATGATTTTTACTTTAAAAAAATTTGAATTTATTTAGAACAATTTTGAAAATATACAATAATAGTTACTCTAATAAACCTATCTCGTTTCATGTGTCTCTCACCTACTCCAGTATTCCTCTCTATTTTGAAGCAAGTCATTTCTGGTTAATATTTAGTATGCATTTCTATAAGATAAGACTCTTAAACAATGGTTTGTAATAACAATATTGCACTTCAAAAATGTGATTAATTCCTTAATGGAATCAGTATCTGATCAAAGCTCACATTTTCTGATTTTAAAAAATTGTTTATTTGAATTATTACCTACTAAGGTACCTATGTTATAGTTATTTGATATATTCTTTGTCTTTTATTCCCTTTTAGTATAGGCTTCCCTCAATCTGTTGTCATTCTTGCAAACTTTTTACATAGAAACTGCATTCCTAGTCCTGTTAGTTTTCCAAAATCCATAAACTTAGTGCTTATATTCCTATAGCATTATTTAATGATTCTCTATACCTTGTATTATCCCCAATCACATTAAATTACTAATGTTCAACTGGTTTTGATACACAAAATGGCAATTTCATGTGCTTCAACCTAGTGTTTCCTAAAAATTAGTGAGTGGATCTAGACTGTATCTAGCTTGCCTTTGATGGCTTACCTGCTTTAAGATATGACAAAATGTTCCAAACTCAACTTTTATATTTCCTGCTCCAGGTTGGTAATCAGTATTTTTTAAAATTCTGATTTCTTTTAGTAGGAAACAGTAGCCCATGCTATGGGTGCTTTTGATATTTGAGTTTAGTCATTCCTCCTAGCACTTTTCAAGGCACAAAAGTAGAGCATTTTGTAATTTTAAGGTAGAATAAATAAATAAATAAATACGTCCGAACTAAATGCAGATTTTACTCAAGCTCATTCATTTTATATCAGATTGCTGTTGACTCATGCTGAAAATTCCAGTTAACAATCAAGTTATTCATCATCTTTACAGCATATCATATAGAATAACACAAACACTAGCACTAAAAACGTAATTGTTGCACAGAGTTTATTTGGATCTCTTATTTATTTACTTACAGTTCTTTTTAGCCGAAAGATTACATCCCAACAGGGATGTGTAGAAAAATCAGTATTTTATAGTTATGTGGTTATGATTGACAACTGGATTCATAAGCTGATTATTTTATGGCACTTTTAATTTTTAGTAGCTTTTTGATTTTGGGAAAATACTTCTGTAAAATATGTACACAATTCCAAGTTCAAATCTCCTAAACAAGGTAAACACATAAATTTCCGGTTTACATCTTTTTTGTTTTATAGTTCGTTGTTTCATTGCTTTTTCTTGAGATAAAATATCATACATACATGTTTACAAATGTACCAGCACACTAAACATACTCCCTTCATCTTCATTTTTTTCCCCTTCAAAATGTACCTAAAGAGGATGCCAGTGTTGTTTAGAATAGTACTCCTCATTTCTTTCTGTAGGGACATAGTGTAATATATGTCAGTCTCCTATTTATATATTTGCTGCAAGTAATAGCCTTGTTTAGTATATCTTTCTGATGTGTTCCCACTGCATCTTTGGGATAGATTCCTAGAAGTGTAATTGTTTCATCAAGTAGTAAATGAATAGGTAATTTTTTCCTAGATATTCTCAAATTTCCCTCCCCAAGAGTTAAAGCGTTTTGCATCTCCATCAGCAATATTTGAGAAGTCTATTTCCCCACAGCTTTGCCAAAGAGTATGTTGTCAAGCTTTTGGAATTTTGCCCATCTGATAGGTTAGAAGAGCAATTCTAGCAAAGTGTTAAATAGTATTTCTTTTCCTATGAGTAACATTGGTCATCCGTTCAAATGATTGAGAGGCATTCGTGCCTCTTTTTATTTGAAATTTCTAGTGTTTCTACAGCAATCTTGGCATTTTTCTTCTCTATTCTTAAGGTGTTCTTTATATATTTGGATGTCAACCCTTTGTAATACATGACAAAAATTTTTTTCTTCTTACTTTTTAATTTTGTTTTTACTTTGCTTGCCTTATTACATTTTAATTAATCAGTCATCTCATTTTTTTTTTTTTAAAGACTTGTTTCTTTTATTGGCTCCTAAGCAAATTAGTTTCCTAGTCTATTGGGACTTCATTTAAGGATTGGCTTCCACTTCTTCAGCAAAATACTATGAACATGGATTCTGGTTGCTTTGTGTCCATATTCAATGAGAGTGAGCTGAACTTTATGGAATGTTTTCCCCTTGATTCACTTTGTGTTTCCACAGACTTAATTCTGTTTTTAAGTTGCAAGTTCTTCCTCAGAGTTCCCATTACACATACAAACTGATGGGATTGGTGTTGGACAATTTAGGGGTTTGGTATTAATTATTTAGTTTTCCCAAATAATGAGCTGTTCCTCTGCAGCTATAAGCAATCATTTTGCTGTAAAGAAAGGTATGTTATCATAGAAAGGATCACTATCTGGGAGGCTCATGTTGCTGCACAATTGCTAACAGAGCTAACACATCACCCATGGGAAGAAAATAGTCCTGAGACTTCCAGCTAATCTTCAGCAAAAAATTATCCTCCATATTTTCTTCTCCCCTGGCTGGGCATATTTTTCTTGTTAATTATCCTGGTATTGTCATACTCTCATGGCACTGACTTTCATATTTTGTTTTTCCTTTGCAAACAGTTTATTTTTGTACTTGAATTAATGTGCAGTACAGAGATAGAATAATGGATCACACTTATGGCAAAATATGCACACAGTTCCCTTTTAGTTTGAGAATGTAAATATTAAAAGAACTTAATTATCTGCAAATAAAACATTTATATACATGTCACCAACATAGATTTCTTTACCACCTATCTCCACCACCACCTTAGGAGAAGAACTTGAAGTCTAGTATGAGACAAGACAAATAACACATTGTTGTTTCTGACTTATGTTGTAAGAACATCTAAATAGGAAAACCCAAAGAAATGTTTACTTTCTTAAAATTGCAAAGTTTAGAAATTGAACAATTTTTGATTTTGCAATTGAGGTACAATCCAGATGTAAGAAAACTGATTTTGGTTTTTAGCCTGATAATAATGCTAAAAATTAGGAAGGTAATTTATAGCTTTCATGAAAGCACTTTATATATTTGACATATATTCCTAAGGCAGATATTGACACCACTGAAGAAGCTTTTTTACAAACCCCCAAACATTTACAGTTACAATTCCTCTTCACATTTCTGATCATCATGAATAAATATGATTTTATATTGCTTACTATGATGATTATGACTTAAAGTTAAAGAAACATCAATAGGGATAGCAAACATGTCAGAAATTTGATTTGTTCTGAGCCTGGTGACTTATTTACTTGATCTTAAGCAAACCAAGTGTTGGGTAAGTTTTTTTTTTTTTTTCTTTTTTCTTATTCATCTAGCTAAGTAAGAGCTGTTTTAAGTGGTTACCTAGAGTTCTTGTGTTTATGCCCTTTAGGCTTGTCCTAACTTTTTAAAAGGGCAAAATTGTGATTTTTCTATTTATGTTGCCATTTCTCTTTGATTTATTGTTGTCTCATCTTTATTGAAACAAAACCATATGCTTTCATAGGGCTATCAGTTTTCATATTATTTAGTAATGTAGATACAGAGCATAGTAATATACGATGCTAAAAAGTAATAGTTCATTGTATCATTATTACTAGGAAAGCATTTAGTAAATACCTATAATGTTCTAAGAGTAGCCATCTATAGTGATCCCTCATTCTGAACACTGTGCTAGGTATTTCCTCATCATAGTCCATCTTTATAGCAACCCTATTGATTTGTCCAGTTTTCATGTTCATAGACTAGTTTCAGAAGTTAACAAGTTAGGAATTGACTATATGAATCTTTAGATCTAAAATCTGTTAACTAACAAACAAACCACATTACCTTACTTTGCATTAATGAGTCCATTTCCCTATCACATTTAAAGTGACATTGTGTTTAAATTTTAATGAATTTGTGAAAATATTATGCTGTTGATAATCACCACATATCACGTTCATACAAAAAGTCAATCTACTGACTATGGTTCTGATAAGTTAAGACCTACAGACTGAAGGATTTATTTTGATAGAATAAACTGCCCTCAAAATGATTTTTAAGAAGTTGGAAAGATGGGAGTGGACTCGTTTGTGAATTTAAAGAAAATATTCAGAATGTAAAAAATCTCACTGTAAAATTACAATTTCCATAATGAAAACTTTTGCTAGGATTTGTACTTAATTCAGTATTTCAATATCAGGTTATGTGCTAATCAAAATTCTGCATGAAATTATGCAAATTTTACTAATGCTGTGGTGAAAACTGTTGGAGAGGTAATGTGTCTGCTTTGTTCATTAGTTCATCTTCAGTGTTTTGCATAAATGGCTGCCTTACTGTGAGAGTCCATTTGAACCCAAATGAGTAATTGGTTTGTTAATAATTATTAATCATCATTCTCAACTCTGTTCCAGGAAGTACATGACTTGTAATCATTTTTACCTGGTCTTTTTTTATGTATGCCATGCTCATTCCTGGGGCTGTATTAACGTTCTTGTTAGATTCTCTACACTCTGATCCTTCAGAATTTCCTAAAACAGAGCTTTCACATAATCCTTCAGGGCTTTCTGGTTCTAGACTTTATTTATTTTTTTTTTTTGTAGAGACAGAGTCTCACTTTACCGCCTTCAGTAGAGTGCCATAATGTCACAGGACTCACAGCAACCTCCAGCTCTTGGGCTTCCGCGATTCTCCTGCCTCAGCCTCCCGAGCAGCTGGGACTACAGGCGCCCGCCACAACGCCCGGCTATTTTTTTGTTGCAGTTTGGCCGGGGCTGGGTTTGAACCCGCCATCCTCGGTATATGAGGCCGGCACCCTACTCACTGAGCCACAGGCGCCGCCCTCTGGTTCTAGACTTTAAATGACCATTTCTGCTCCTGGAAATCCCACTCTAACGTTAGCACCCTGAACGGGAAGAACCCCTGTAAGGTTCATCCCTATGACATGTGAGGGAGTGTCAGAATGATCTTGATAACTAGACAGAATTATGCAAGAAAAGTCTGTCCACAAACCGGAAAATCCCCTCCTGGTCTTGGTTGTTTTGTGCGTGTATTTTCCTTAACTCATGAAGACCTTATTTAATAGAGGTAAATGACACACTTAACTTACAGCAGAATGTATTGATTTCCTCTGCTTCCTAGAAGGTGACCTCCAGGCAATTGTAGACTCTAAATTATAGCAAGGCCAACAGATATTATAGATTTAACTCAGCAGTTTGAAATCTATCAGCGAATTAATTCCCACTTCCCTTTACAGTCCATTAAATACTCTATTTTTAATTGAAGTTATAATATTTATTTTCTCATTCTTACCTATTTATGTATGCTACATTTCCTTGGTAATTTCTGCAGAGAGTCACGGTTGTATTAATTTTTTTCCTTTCCATTATCTTTAGTACCTTTGTCCTTTCTTTAAGTCTTTTTGGATTTTGTTTGAAATTGATTTCTTAAAATTTGTAATAAACTTACTCAAGAAAATGGAAAAGGTACACAACTTTAAGTGAAGCAGATAAACCAAGGTCTTTCTTTGTTCAGTATGAGATGGATATATCCTTGCCATAGAGGAGAAAGCTAGTATAAAAAAATATTTGATCTTAAGATTCAACTCAAAAAATTGAAGTGTGCACATTTACTTGCTTTCACTGTGAAAATTATCAGAATATAATGACTGTTCAGATTGTTGAACAGAAATCAAACAAATACATGAGTTATAACTGAATATTTGTAAAATAGAATATACTATGTACACTTGTCCTCAATTACAGATCTACTAATCAATTTCTACCTCCAATAGTAAAATCTAAGAAGTTCAGTTTTGAAAGATTTTATAAATACTCTGAGTGTGATTTGTAACTATAAAGAAGAAATTACTTTTAGACTGATTTTTGTAATAATACAAGTTGAGTAGACCTTATCCAAAATGCTTGAGGCTAAGTGTCTTGGGTTTCTGAATTCGGAATATTTGCATAAACAAGATATAATGAGATATCCTAAAGATGGCACCCAAGTCTGTACACAAAATGTATGTTTTAATGTGTCTTATATACATAGTATGAATGTATTGTAAATAACTCTGCGCATAAAACAGAGTTTGTGTACATTGAGCGATGTGAAAGTAAAGTGTCACTCTCTGAGTCATCCAAGTGGACGACTGTGATTGTTTGGCATCACTATATTTTCAGACTATGAATTTATATGCTAACTGATAAGCAATTGCTTGCTTGCACTGCTTGCTTATTCTATTCACACTTAAGGACTTAACATAGAAATATGACATGCCATTAACACAGTGAAAAAGTAATGTGTTAGGGTAACTAAGCGGCACAACAGCATCAACGGAATATCTGTGTCAGCTGTTGAACAGCATCAACAGTGGCAGGTGTCTGGTCTCCACCTATGATGCTGTGCTTTGATTCAAAGGTTCCTGTATCCTCTATTTTATTTTTTTAGGTAAGAAGAATCATCAGAAGCTGTTGAGGGATCACGATGGGGGTCCTCTGTGGATAACAAAGCTTTGTGAAATGTTTCCTACAGAGTCTTCTCCCTCATTATTGATGGTTTTTGTCTTAGAAGTCTCTTTTGGAGTTACAAACTGATGTGATTTCTTGATCTGCTATGAATGCGAGCTGCTCTAGCCTTTCAACAAACCCATTACACGACTTCAAATTGTCTCCTTTGGGCACTTTTTTCTGCCAAGTTAATAACATTGCATGAGGTCAGATGCAGAATTTTCCACCTCTAGTTTCATGTTGGCTCCTGAAGATTTTCAGATTTGGGGGGAATTTCAGGTTTTGAATTTTCAAATTAAGGATGCTCACCTTATTAAAATATTTAGGTCATTGATTTAATCTACTTTCTAAACTGAGAGTCATGTGATATATTATAATCTTGAGTGACACTAACTCCATGTTGGGAGTATGACTCATTTATTTGGTAGTCTTTCTTCAGTTTCTCCAATAAGCCAAGACCTATCACTTGCTCTTCTAACCCCTATTGGTTAGATTCATTGTGGAGGAATGAAGATATGGCTCCTACCTTCAAAGTTCTGAGCCTTGCAAGCTCATCACCAGTTAAAGAGCTCTATGATCATTAACTTTTATAATTGTATACTGTGCCCAAATCTTTAATGTGAATTGGCATCTGTTGTTTCCCTTATTGATTAGTACTTTACATTCACATGCCTTGTGTATAGGCCATCAGTGAATAACATGGTGGGTGATCAGCCTGGGATAGTATAAATGGAAATATATGAATAAGCAAAACTAAATAAATAAATAAGTTGTCAAAATAGTCTCCGCTAGTAGCTCAGAAGCACTGGGAAGATGGCTTGAAGTTTTCTACTGTCAAATTTCCAGAAGTTACAAATAGGGAAATTTAGTTGATATTGATCTAGTGCTATCCTTTTTTTTTTTTTAATCTCTGTAATTACACTTACAGGTATAACTTTTTTTAGATTAAGTACGTTATTTTAAATACTCTACTCTTTGGAGATTACCCATGCTGAAATGTCAATTTGCTTAGACATTTTTTGGTTTTGTTCATTTTCGTGGCATCGTTACAACTTTCATTTTTGAAACAATTCATAGAAAAGAGAAATCATTGAAACACTCATTATATGATGAATAAGGGAAACAATATTTAGTCTTTTATATTTAAAATTTGCAATTTTTGCATGTTGTGTTTTATTCTATAATATTTCAGTATACAGGATGTTAACTAATTGTTTAGTGTCTTAATTAGAGCCATTTAAATCAAATAGCACTGATGTAGCCTTGTTGGTAGCTTGTATCTAGTTGTCCAGGAGTGGAGGCTCACACCTATAACCCTAGATTTCTGGAAGGCCAAAGTGGGGAGGATCACTTGAGGTTAGGAGTTCAAGAAGACAAGGCTGAGCAAAAGTGAGACCTTATCTCAAGAAGGAAGGAGGGTGGGAGGAAGGAAGGAAGGAAAGGAAAGATAAATTAGTTAGGTGTGGCAGTGTGTACCTGTAGCCCCAGTTACTGGGGAGGCTGAAGCAGGAGGATTGCTTGAGCCCAGGAGTTTGAGGTTGCTGTGAGCTACAATAACAACACTGCATTCTACCTGGGTGACAGAATAAGACTCTGCCTCAATAAATAAAACAAAACAAAATAAAAACACTTAATTGAAAAATTCAAATGAAGAAAATAGAGGTCTAATTTCAAAGCAAATACTCAAAGTGAGGTTCCTTAGGAATAATATTTTAGAAACACTACCAAGTATGTTAGTTATAAATCATTTATAGCTGTGGAGACAATGAGAAGTTTTTTATTATATTAAAAATATTTCAAAGTATTCTTAACAAACTAAATATTAGAGATAAGTTCTTAATACCAGTAAGACTATAACATGAATCACTAAAAAATAAACTGTTCCAAGGCCTGGTTTCTAGGGCTAAGTTACCTATTGGTTGTAGGTAAGTTATAAGAGTTCTCCATCTGTTTTAGCTAAAAATTAGAATTGAGTTAAATACACTATAATTCTTATCCAGCTCTTTCAGTGCATTTTCTTTTTTTTTTTTCCTGGCTGGGGCTGGGTTAGAACCCACCAACTCTGGCATATGGGGCCGGCGCCTTACTCCTTTGAGCCACAGGTGCCACCCTTCAGTGCATTTTCAATGGTCCCCCAATAAATGTTAAGTAGCAGTTAGAGCAGTAAATTCTCGTTAAAAAAAAAAAAAAGCTATTTTGAGAGAAATAATGTGTGGAATAATAGACCATCAATGCAATTTGGCAAATGCTAAAATTATTACAGTAGATTGCACGAATAATCATAAATTCTCCTTCTTCCTTGTATTAATGCCTTTGCATTCATGTGACTTTCCAGATCCTACTTCAAAAAGTTGGATTTATTTTCTAATCTCTTGAGTTAGTGCTGGCTGTGTGACTTGCTTTAGCCAGTACAATGTAGCAGAAGTGGCCTTGCAAATTTATAGTCTCTCCATTGCAACTCTGAGAACAAGCCTCTAGACTGAAGCACAAATGAATGATTATATGGGTCAGGTAGTCATCCCAGCCATGTGAGCAAGTTCAGCCAAAATTGGTATGGCTGCCCAGGTACTGACTGCAGATGCTAAAATGAATCCAAGAAAGGCCAGGAGAACCATCTTTCTTAACCAAGCCTAAAATGCCAACCACCTAAAAAAATAAGATTAATATATATATTTTTATATACCACTATGTTTTAGATGATCTTCTATTAAGCAAAAGCTGACTTATGCAACTATAAAGTCCTCGTTTCTCCAAGATAAAATAAAAATGTTTATAGATGCTCAATTTACAATTGCAAAGTGCCAATTAACACATGAAGGGATTAATACACTGTGGTGTATATATACCATGGAATACTATTCAGCTATAGAAAGAAGGAGACTTTGCATCATTTGTACTTAACTGGATGAAGTTGGAGAACATTCCCTTAAGTAAAGTACTTTATTTCAAGAATGGAAAAGCAAGCATCCCATGTACTCAATACTATGTTGAAACTAGTAGATCAACAGGAGAGAGCTCACAGGAGAGAAAATCATAATGAAATTCAAGGGGGAAAGGGGTTTGGTAAGTTCTATCGTAATGGGTACAATGTACGGGTATATGGTACACTTCCTGGGTGAAGGACTCAATTGCAACTCAGTCTTTATCTTATAAATGTAAATAATGTTGCCTAATTGCATCTACTCTCATATTAATACAAAATTTAAAAAATCAATTAAACAATGAAAGTTATTATAGAATAAATGTAAATATTAATTGCAGACAGATTCTTCCCTTAGGATTTTATAATTCAATCACTGTTATATGAATTCAAGGAACCACTTCATGGGTTAAGAAAGTGGTAAAACTTTATAGAAGGAGCAAGATACAAGTAGAAAACTTATACTTACAGTAAGACTGTATGGTGACAAAAGGTGATAATTCTCTGTGTCATATATTACAAAACTACTGAAAGAGTAGATTTGAAGTGTTCTGAACACAAAAAATTCAATATAGGTAATTCCAGAGTTATAAACATTCAACTTACATAGAACTTTCCCTTATGAACCTTACAAATGGAGGCTACTGCAGTAAGTCCCTGAGTTACAAACATCCAACTGATGTACAACTTGCACTTACTAATGGAGGCCATTATAGGTAATAGGTGAATGTACCTGTTCCAATTTACATGCAAAGTCAACTTAAGAGCAAACCTACAGAAACTATCTTATTTGCAACCCAGGGACTGCCTGTAAGTGAGTGAGATGATGAATATGTTAATTAGCTTGACTTTATCATTTCACAATGTACATAATTATAAAAATCTCACATTATATTCCATGAATATATATAATTATCATTGTTAATTAAAAATAAAATAAAAAACAAAGCCCTTAAAACAAAATCTTCTGAAATAAAGATTGTCTCCTACTCTTAGGCCAAATTACTATTTCTATTGTTTAAAAAAAGGGAGGGAATATTTAATTTATCACAATAAAATAAGCAAATCCACACTTGGTCTTAAACACTTCTTTATTGTTTTAGCCTTTCTGAATTTTAAATTATTTCCAATATTCTTCTAAGGTGATTTATTATCAAATTTTGGGTGGATACATATTATCTTGTATGACAAAAATGATTTTTTGTTGTTTTTTGGTTGCTATTATAATTAGGCAGAAAGAGATCTTGTATCTCTATTAGTATAATTCAATTTTGTGGACATGACTTAATAGATACTATCTTTTTCATGCTACAAAGTTATACAACAGACTGCATAAAATCATAAAACATAAAACATTTTTAAACATATTAGTAAGAAAAAATTCCATGAGCCAAGCAGAAAATATGATTTTTAATGTAACACACGTGTAATCTCATTTATGAGACTATTTAATATTTAACAACTGTTCTATTTTACTCATTCATATACTTTATGATTGTCAGACAATGTGTATCTGACAAGCAGAAAGAAATAGCCATTTCATATTGAGAATTATACAACATTAAGATGAATACATATGTATCAAAGGAAACTATTTTTTTTTTAATAAAGATGCTGATAGGCAATAAGAAATTCAAGTCCAAAGCTTAAAAATTAGGTTTGTGCCTAAGAAATAAATGATGCTTTATTAAACCATGGAAGAACAGAACCAATGCCACCTCCTGGGGAGTCAACGTGGTGGGAAGAGGAGGGTAGAGAAGAGAAGGATGGCAGAAGTCAGGAGAAGATGGTGAAGTTAACAATTAGAAGGATCACATGGAAGCTCCAATTTGAGGTCTTTGAGGAGTTTCCAATTTCCTTTCCAAAAAGGCTGTATTAGTTTGTGGTCTCACCAGCAGTGTAAAAGTGTTCCCTTCTCTCCACATCCACACCAACATCTGCAGCTTTGAGATTTTTGTGATGTGTGTTATTCTCACTGGGGTTAGGTGATATCTGAAGGTTGTTTTGATTTGCATTTCTCTGACAATCAGGGATGATGAGCAGTTTTTTAAATGTTTGTTAGCCATTCATCTGTGTTCATCAGAGAAAGTTCTGTTCATATCTCTTGCCCATTGTAGATGGGATTGTTTACTCTTTTTTGTTGATTTATTTGAGTTCTCTGTAGATTTTAATCACCAACTCTTTGTCAGATTCATACCCAGAAGAAAAAAAGTCATTTTATCACAAGGACATTTTCACTAGACCATTTATCACAGTTGAATTTACAATTGCCAAAATGAGGGAACAACATAAATGCCCACTAACCCAGGAATGGATTAAGAAGATGTGGTGTACATATGCTATGGAATACCATTCAGCCATTAAAAAAGATGGAAAGTTTACATCTTTTGTGTTAACCTGGATTGAGTTGGACCATGTTCTTCTCAGTAAAGTATCACAAGAATGGAGAAGCAAGAATCCAATGTACTCAATTCTTATATGAAGCCAGTAGGTAATCTAATACATATCCTTATAAGAGGAAAAACTCAAATCAATTCCAGGTATGAGCAGGAGAAAGAGGAAGCTGGGAGCGGGGAGGAGGGAAGGTGTATGGCACAACTCTTGGGTATGGGACACATTAAAAGAGGGATTTTATAACATATGCATTCAGTGTAATCTAATTCTTTGTACCCTCAATGAACCCCAAACAATAAAAAAAAAAAATTAGAAGGGAAATGTAAAGAGACTTGAGAAGCAGTGGCCACTGAGACAAGGTCAGTGGTGTGAGTAGATAGACAAGTCTAAAGGGAACAGAATGGAAAGGTACTAAAGACAAAAGTTGAGATGACCAAATTAAGATGAAGGGGCTTGGTTATAAAAGGGAATATAAAACGATTGGAAAGGCAGAGTGGAAAGTGGTTTCTAAAAAAGATTTTAGTGTGGTTATTTTTAAAGGTGGAAATGTCAGTGTCTTTACATACTGATGGAATAATGCTGTAAATAGGGAAAATTCAATCTTTGGAGAAAGAGAGAACAATTTTGCAACCAAGTCATTGATTGCAAAGAACAGACAGGCTCTGGAATCATAAACTTTGTCAGTAGTTTTTTCAACTCTCTAAACCATATGTGAAATTTCATGGGGTCTCTGAGGGTGCTAATGTGACTCTCAGCACAGGTATGTAGGTTGTGTTATCCTAAGGGACAAAGTGTCCCATTAATAAAAATAATAGCACCAGGAAGGGTGCACATGCATTGGTCCTGTTAACCTACATACTCTAAAAGATTTTTCTTTATAATTTCTTCTTCAAATTTTGCCTTTCCATAAAATTTTCCTTTGTTAGGAGACAAATATGTTCTTAAAATATTCTTAATTTAATTTAAAGCATGTTTTGTGTGTGATTGAGTACTCTCAGATTGTGCCTGTCTCAAACCGTGACTTTAAGAGGTTTTGTCATCAAAAGGAGAGTGACTCTAAGGGGGAAAAAGAAAAAATACAAAAGTCAAGTGTCTTTTTTTATATCAATGATCAAAGACTATGTTTTGACACTTTTGAAGATATGAATTATTACTACGTACTCTCTCATAGTTAATATTTTTGCTCCACAAAATACTGCTGCTTCTTAGACATAACAGAAACATTTTATTGAATAGTTAACATTATTATTCAGAACTCAAAATGACCCATCAGCCTAAAAACGTCTAATTTGGTTTTGATTTTCTCCTCTCCAGTTTCAAAAAATCTGTTAACTTTTATCTGAGGTTTTCTACATTTTCTGCTATTGTAGTAACAGTGAATCAGATTATTAATTTATTTGCTTTATATATACTTCAGATTTGAAACCTATATTATAATCTGGAAAAATGGCTATGATAACCAAAGTTTAAAATTTTATGAGAATTTTCTTCAGCGTACAATTAATATACTTGGTAATGGGATATCCATTAGATAAGATCAGGGGACATGAGTGGATAAGAAAGAGACACTTCAATGACAATAGCTTGAGAGTAAGAATACATTAATATAGAAAGTTGTATTAAAATATTTTCATAAACATTCCATGCCTTTAAACAGTATTTCCTAGCATCACAGAATGTTAGAGCTAAAATAGATCTTTACGATGACTTACATCATTTTGCAAATGAGAAACTGAGGTCTAAGCAGTGATGTGCCTTTTCCAAGATGGTATATTTGGCTTAGGCTGACTCTCTACAGAGTTAGTGTTTTATGAGGAACAATTGTCCTAATATCAACAAGTAGGGTGAAAATTATCCTCAGAATGGCTTTAAATTACTCGTAAACTGCAATATAGGGATAATGCATTTCCAAGTGAGTCCAAAAGAACATCTTTCACTAGAATGGGAAACATGTTGCTTTTTCTCCCTTTGAATCCCTGATGAAGCAGTTGGCAAGTTTTCAATAGGTCAAATTGTAAAGAAAAAAATACTATACAAAATATCTTAGAAATGATACCAACTGAAGTGATAGTCCTGTTATGTAGCTTGGGTGAAAAGGTGGATTGAAATAAGCTCGCTCATTTACATTCAATGGAATTTTGGCAAAGATGCCAAGAATATGCAATGGGAAAGGATGATCTTCAATGTACAGGGTGGGAAAACTGTATGTCTATGTGTAAAAAAAAAAAGGAATTAAACTATTATCTCATACTATATTAAAAGTTAAATTAAAACTGTGAAATGACTTGGAGAAAACATAGAGGAAAAGATCTATGACTTTGGTCTGAGCAACAATCGTGAAAATAGATGTATGGGATTACTTTAAACTAAAATGTTTCTGTGCTTTCAAGCGGATGAAACAATCAAGAGAGTACAGATACAATCAGGAGTTCAAGATCAGCCTGAATAAGAGTAAGCCCCCCTCTCTACAAAAAAAAAAAAAAGAAAGAAAGAGAAAGAGAGGAGGGAGGGGAAAGGGAAGGAGGGGAAGGAGGGAGGAGAAAAATTGGCCAGGCATGGTGGTACATACTTGTAGTCCCAGCTACTTGGGAGGCTGAGGCAAGAGGACCACTTGAGCCCAGGAGTTTGAGATTGCAGTGAGCTGTGATGAGATCACTGCACTGCTGCCTGGGCAACAGAGTGAGACTTCATCTCAAAGAAAGAGTACTATTAATCAAAACGTAGTATGTATATAATTATTTTCATGTAACTCTTTATGTTGTCACGCAAGAATATTATATTTATTCCAATGCAGTGTAAAACTCTTTGAAAGTCCCCTTAAGGGTCTTAAAGAAAGTCCCCTTAAAATCTCTGAAAATTATAGGCATTAGAGAGGGGAGGGAGAAGCTAAAAAATCATTTCCATTTTATACACTCATGCATTGCCATGGATTTTCGTTCAAGCACATATTGCTTTGATAAAGAAAACAGTTGAAATACATGAGATATGCACTCAGGTAAAAAGAGAAAAATTATAAGACTGAGAAGTCTGTCTGGTAGAATTTTCTGTACCCTACTCTATTTTTATTTACACACTAAAATTTGTGCTCTTTTATCTCCATCAGTCGTCTTCTTTTTTTCTTTTCTTTTCTTTTTGATGTTCACTTATAGCTGTTTAATTTTCCTTATGTTTGGTTCTACGAATCTTTGTTTTAAAAATGAGATTGCCTGATCTCCAAATTTTCACTTAAAAATCTCCTGCTTTAATTTCCTGTCGGAGTCAATAGGCAACACCGTGGATCTGTCTGTTTTTATCTGGACTTGTGATTACTCACTTCACCAAATCTGGTATCCAGTAATACCTTCTGCTTAGCTCACCATTGTCTCTAGGATCGACTAATATCTACCATTCTTGAAAAGTGCCAATTTGGCTTTAAAAGTCTAGCATATCAGGGAATATCTTCTCTTGGGGTTTAAAAGCTAGTTAATAATGTCGATAAGAAATCTGCCTCATTGAGTCTCTCCCCTGCTTCCTATTCTGAAATTCTTCCTGAGTGCCAATGTGCTTCTCAAGATACACGCGTGATATACGCGCTTCTTCAACTTGGACTCTCCCTGCTCTTCCTCTTTCTCTCACCAAATAGAGACAAACAGGAAATCCCATTTAACAAAAATATATATTCCTGTAGATTAGAAAAATAGAAGATAGGCAAAATTGTTGTAGTCCTAGTACCATGTAGTTTAAAACCAAAGGAAAGTCTAGGTAAATAGAAAATCTTTGGGCGGCGCCTGTGGCTCAGTCGGTAGGGCGCCGGCCCCATATACCGAGGGTGGCGGGTTCAGACCTGGCCCCGGCCAAACTGCAACCAAGAAATAGCCGGGCGTTGTGGCGGGCGCCTGTAGTCCCAGCTACTCGGGAGGCTGAGGCAAGAGAATCGCTTAAGCCCAGGAGTTGGAGGTTGCTGTGAGCTGTGTGAGGCCACGGCACTCTACCGAGGGCCATAAGGTGAGACTCTGTCTCTACAAAAAAAAAAAAAAAAAAAAAATCTTTGCAACGTGATATTTGAATAAGGCAAGACAAGCCAGCACAAGGAATCCCGTAGATTCAGAGTCATCTTTGTATTTTAGATGGCACAGAGTTAGCTAGTGGTAGTTGTGCTCTTCAAGAATAATGTGCTGTAGTTTAGGTGTTTGTCCCCTCAATCCTCATGTTGAAATTTGAACCCCGGTATTGAAGGTGCAGCCTTGTGAAAGGTTCTTGGGTCATGGGAGCAGATCCCTCATAAGTGGCTGGGTGCCATCCTCATGGTAATCAGTGAGTTGTACTATTTTTTATGAAATCTGATTGCTAAAGAGTTTAGATTCCTCTCTCACTATGTGATGCTCTGCACCCTGGTTCTCCTTTGCCTGTGCCATGAGTGGAAGCAGCCTGAAGCCCTCACCAGAAGCAGATGCTGGTGCCATCCTCCTTGTAAAGTCTGCAGAACCAAGAGCCAAACAAACCTCTTTTCTTTACGAATTACCCTTTATAAATAGGAAGTAGGGGAGAGACTCAATGAGGCAGATTTCTTAGGGACATTATTAAGTGGCTTTTAAACCTTTAAACCTTGTGCTCAGACCTTTCTTTTTGGTACCATTAAACAAACTGAAACATAATGTGACCTTGAGTAAGTTCTTTCACTTTCTTCTATGGATTTAATTGACTTTCCTACCTTTTGTAGCAAGTTCATAAGCCAGACCTCACTTTGTCACTTCAGCATTTGACAATGGCAGCTAGGCATATGCCTTAGCACTTTAAACTTTTCACTGAAAAGCCCTAAATAAATGCTGTCATTTAACAAAAAAATCATGCAAAGATCCTCAAGGTCTCAAAAGTAGTAATGAAAAGCAGAGCTAATATTTGAATCTTTAGACACAAATGCAATAAAATGTGTCAAGAATTAATGTTACATCTTTTGCAATTCTCTCCATCGTGTGTTTTTTGATCTCAAAACAAAATCCTTGTATGCATACTAATTAGACAAATTTTCAGATATTGTTCTTTTCTGGCACATGAAACTAATTAATAACTAACCCTGTTAACAAGCTAACATGAAGGTGATGTTTTCCTAATACATTGTTGTGTTTCTGAACTTGAATAGGGATATTTTGAGCTGTTAGGCCATAAATAAATACAATATTTTGTGCTTTTTAAAGGATTCCTGATAAGGGTTCTATACTTTTTCCCAGAAGCCCTGAATATAATTCTGATTTTATTTTTTGAAATGATCTTTCTCTCCCTTTATTGGAAAATGTCACTTCATCAATCCTTTAGCAATAAACTCCTGCTGTGGCTTGACCTCGCTTTGTAACTTTTGTGACTTTATAATTCATCTTTTAAGTGGAGCTGTCATTTTGTATGATCCTTGGTTTAATCCTGTTAAGCTCCTGAAAGCATCCTGTTTTATATATGTTGAACACTTAGTTGAAATGTAAGACACTTTTACAATCCATTTTCCATTTTCTAAAGTTGCTGCCACAGAGTAGACTTATCATTCACTCTTTCCGAAACTGCAGGATTCCCAAGAAGACTGACATACTTAAAATTGTATCATCAATACCTTCCTTCATTTTACCTGTTATTTCTTTATTTGTTATCATTCCACATGGTCATAAGTGTTTCCTATAACTTACTTATGTTTCTTACAGGCTAATAAATTCAACCAAAATTCTAATGGGTGGAAAAGACATCATCCTTTATGTTAAAGGCAAATAGAACATTATATCTGGAATTTATAGAACTGGTTTTTATTCTGGTCTTAACATTTAACAGCTGTATGACTTGAGCAAATCACTCCAGCTCCCTTTATTTTTATTTTTTTTTTTTTTTGTGGTTTTTGGCCGGGGCTGGGCTTGAACCTGCCACCTCCGGCATATGGGACTGGCGCCCTACCCCTTTGAGCCACAGGCGCCACCCCAGCTCCCTTTATTAATCATCAGTATACTCCAGTTCACATATTCAAAAATGATTCAATGAACCTAATGAGAAAAATGCACAGAAGTATACCCACCATTTGTTTTTTTATTGCACTAAGTTTATTTGAAAAAGGATTAGAGAACTAAACTTTACTGAGTACCTAATATGTGGCAAGAAATTCATTCAAAAATTTTGCCATTGAAGTTGCTTCCATGAAAGAATGTGAATGAGTCTTTGCTTATGTGTTGTACAGATTCATGTTGGTATATATATAAAATAATATATCCAATCACTAAACTTCTACAAGTTATGGTGTCCTCACTTGAAAATTGAGATAATCATAACAACCAAGCTGGGAATCACATGAAGAAATCAATCCCATTATAATAGCTGCAAATAAATAAAAATAAATATTCATTTCACTTAACCAAGGAAGTGAAAGGTCTCTACAAGGAGAACTATAAGATACTAATGAAAGAAATCATAGATTACAAACAAGTGGAAAACCATCCCATGCTCATGGATTGGAAGAATTGATATTTTAAAAATGATCATACCACCCAAAGTAATCTAGAGATCAGTGAAATTTCTATCAAAATACTAACGTTATCCTTTGAGGAATTAAAAAAAGGAATCCTAAAATTCCCTTGGAACTGAAAAAGGTCCAAAATAGTCAAAGCAATCCTAAGCAACAAGAACACATTTGAAGGGGTCACATCAACAGACTTCAAATTATGTTATAAGGCTATAGTAACCAGAACACCACCAATCAATAGAACAAAATAGAGACCCAGAAATAAAGCTAAATACCTACCAGCTGACTTTCAGTTAAATGGAAAAAAACATATACTGGCAGAGGACATCCTATCTAATAAATGGAGAATAGAAATAAAGCCAAATACCTACCAACTGACCTTCAATTAAATGGACAAAGAATTATACTGGCAGAGGACATACTATTTAATGAATGGTCCTGGGAAGTGAAACTGGATTCCTGTTCAGTCCAGTTTCCTGGACTCCCACATGCAGAAGAGTGAAACTGGATTCCTGTCTCTCATCATATACCAAAAATTAACTCATGATGAATTAAACACTTGAATAAAAGACCTGAAACCATAAATAGTCTACAAGAAAACCTGGGAAAAAACTCTTCTGGATATTGGCCTAGGCAAAGAACTACTAAGACCCCCAAAACAAATACAACACAAATAAATAAATAGAACTTAATTAGACTAACAAGTTTTGCACAGCAAAACAAAGTAAATAACCTACAGAGTGGGAGAATGGGAGCAAATATTCACTAACTATATATCTGACAAATGCTAATATCTAGAATTTACAAAGAACTCAACAAAATCAGCAAGAAAAAATAATTCCATTAAAAAGTGAACAAATGACATGAACACTTTTTAAAAGAAGATAGACAAATGAAATACTAATTATCAAAGAAATGCAAATTAAAACCACTATGATATACCATCTTATCCCTGTCAGACTGGACTTTACCAAAAGGTTAAAAAAACAAACAAAACAAACAAACAAACAAAAAAAGCAGATGTTAAGGTGCATGTGGTTGAAAGGGAATACTCATACACTATTGGTAGGAATGTAAATTGGTACACCCTCACTGGTATCAACCCAAAGGCAAAAAAGTCATTATATCAAAAAGACATCTTCATTTATACGTTTATTGCAGCACAATACAAAATAGCAAAAATATGGAATTAACTTAAGAGTCCTTGAACTGATAAGTGTATAAAGAAAATGTGGTATTAATATATATATGCCATGGTGTATATAACAATGAATGAAATAAATGTCTTTCAGCAACTTGGAAAAAAAACACAGGCCTTTATTCTGAGTGAAGTAATTCATGAGTGGAAAACCCAATACCAAATGTTCTTCCTTATGAGTGGGAGCTACCTATAGTTATGTAGGAGGTTACAGAGTGACACAATGGACACTGGAGACTCAGCATGGAGTGGGCGTGGGAGGGGTGCAAGGAACAAAAAATTACCTATTAGGTATAAAATACACTATTTGAGTTGCTAGTACACTAAAACCCAAACTTTATCACTATACAATTCCTTGATATAACCAAAAGGCACTTGTACATGCTTTTAAATCTATTGAAATAAAAAAAAATTGTGTACCCCAAATGTTTATAACATTTCTAAATATTCTAATGATATGTGCATATACAATGTGTATTTTGTTTTAGTATTTTTAAGATGGTGTGGGCAAACAAACAAAACTTTTTTTTTTTTTTTTTGAGTCAAAGTCTCACTGTTGCCCTAGGTAGAATATCATGGCATTTTAGCTCACAGCAATTTCAAACTCTTGAGCTCAAGCTGTACTCTTGGGTCAGCCTCCTGAGCAGGCACCTTCCATGATTCCCAGCTAGTTTTTCTGTTTTTGGTAAAAGATGGGGTCTTGCTCTTGGTCAGGCTGGACTTGAACTCACAGCTTAAGCAATCCACCCATCTAGGCCTTTCAGAGTGCTAGCATTATAGGTATGAGCCATCGCACCCAACCCACAAAACGCATTTAATCTGTAACAGAACTGCATTGTTTAAATTAGCAAGATTATATGCTTCTTTCACGTTAAAGTGACATTCATGAATTTACCATTTTGGATCTCAAATTTTCCCAAGGAAACACAAATGAACTGATTTTCAATGTGTCTTAAAGAATACAAATATTTTATAGTGGTACACCTAAAATGATGATAGTCTAAGCTTTTGAGATGTAGAATTTATAAATATTGAGAGTTTTTTTGTATTTTTTTTTTTTAGCTTTTTACCTTGAGAAAGCAAATTTCAGACTCTACTCGAGATAACACATCTCCATTCTCAGTCTCAGAAATGAGAGCCCCCACTCAATTTTGGAATCAGTTATCTCTGACTGAAATTATGAAGCAAGAGTGATGTGTTAATTTTCCTAATGGCAGGAATTACTTTTCATCTTTTTCTATATTTCTGGTGCCTGGGCATAGCAACTCTCAAAAAAAAACATGGCATAAATTAATAAGTGCAATAAATCATTAGATTTATTATATAACAAAAAATGGGTGAGAAACCATCCTACATGTGAATTAAGTTACTCAAAAGAATATAAACACTGGAACTTGGAGATTTTTTATCTTATTTATAATTTTCACTTTTATCAAATTTTCTTACCTTTTCCTCTGAATTTAGATGACTCACAAAGTTCTTACATTCAAGTCCAAATAACACTATCTTCTTCAAACTTCAATAACACTATCTTTCTCTTTTTGTATTGGCTATTTCAATGAATGACTCTTCTATGCACAAACTTTAAAAACCTGAAATATTCATTATTTTATACTTAGCTTTTCTGTCTGCAATATCTTCTTCTCTTTTTGTACTTTCTTCTTCTGCCCTAAGGGTTTTTGAGATACTACACTGTGTGTTTCTCAAAGTTCTCAATGTATTATTATAGGATGAGTGGATTCATAGCCAACTCCAAATTATCCTGTATGGTTTGACTTAGACTTTTCTTTGTCCAGAAGAACCACCCTCTGACATTGGTTTAGGTGGCCTTTAGATACGTATGTAGTTCAATAGCATTCTCCACTTACCTATTGAAAGAAGTTATGAAAAATTATAGCGATTATCAATCAAATGGACTCTTTCCATCACATTTGTTAAAGGGTGCACATGTACTAAAGATGTCATAGGCACATGGGAGGTGTCCAATAATTATTTTATGAATGAATAATAATTGAGTTTTATCTATAATTATTATTAAAAGAAAACTAATTCAACCCAAAGACCATTGCCTGTCCAGCATAGTATAACATGGTGACTACAGATAGTGCTGGGTGTGTAAATAAGACAAAAGTAATAGTCTAGGTAAGTGATTTGGACCATGCAAAACATTGTAATATGAGTGTTATACTAGTGTGAGATAATTCTTCGGGCCTATTAAAACTAGATTTTTAATAGTATTGAGGCAAATTTTTGCTATTAACTATCTGTACATAACATTTCTCTACATATTTCTTTTGCATCACATTATTTTACACAAGCAGCACATTTATTCCTCAGCAGAGCAGTTGGTAATAAGGGAATGGTAGGGCTCGTGAAAGGATAGCTTGAGAAAGTACAGATGACATTAGAGAACTCAGTAATGTCAACAGAACAAGGGACACAGCAGCATTTTAACAAAATAACAAAATGTGCATGGGATGCCCACCAAGAAAATGAAATAACCTTCAGAATGAAGTAATCTTCAGCATCTGGATGGATGCTGGAGGCAGCAATTTGGAAGGATTTCACATGCCTCTCCAAAGGCCCATATTTACAGGAGAAGCAATATCCGAATGGCCTGAACTGGGAAAAGCTGAGTGCAAATGAACTGAAAGGATGCCCAAAGGAGATCAGGCTCTGGGTAGGAGCAAGGTGCAGCATGTAGTACATTTCTTTCAAATTCTTTAGCAATTTGAAGTGTGCTAAATATTCTAGTTAGTGAGAAAATAAATATTTTAGGAAATCACAATCAGAGATAATTGACTCTGCCCCTAACTCACCATACATTCCCAGAAATATGCTTTGTGTATCAAACATTTACTTTGCATCTATTATGTGTCATGCATGAGGTCCCAGGATGCAGATGGGAACATCTGAAACTTTTTCAATTCCTTGGTAAATATTAGTGTTCTCTGCCAAAAATAAGTTCATGTGAATGTGAATTTTCTCTGACTTGCTCACCACTCAGAACAATGTATAGCACTTTTGTCTTTCCCTATGGTTCAGACCTAAATATTGAGTATAAAATATGGTCAGTGATTGACAACATGAAGCTTGGAGAGTTCATCATTTCAGATACACCTACAGAATGGAGCCCCTTTTTATAACTCCAAATCTCTCAAAATAGATAGGAAGTGTGTGTGTGTGTGTGTGTACACTAGATCTGAACTTCCTCTAAATATACACATAGCACTTTTTTATGTTATGGCAAGTCACATGTCAAGTTGAAGCCTACACTTTTTGAATCATTTTAAAATTCTGAAGGTCTTTTCCATAGCATTGGAAGTACTTTGAGGCTAAGTCTAAACAGAGAATCAGCAAATACTGATGGTAGCCTCACTCACAAAATATTAGATGGAATTTGAAATCAGTCTCTCTCATACCTGTATATTCTGGTATGTTCCACTGGTCTTTAGTATTTGGGGGATGGAAGGCAGGTGATACATTTTTCTTCTTCATCTTCTATTCTTTTTTTCTGGGAAACAAATCTGACCTTGTTGGGCAGATATGTTGAGCTTTCTCATGAAGACAATCCAAAACTAGGATGGTTTATCATGTGTTCTTAATTTTGTCACAGCTTCTGTACCCATATTTTACAATTCTGGAATCAGTTCCTTTCCTCTCCATCCCAGTCATCTCAGTCATCAAATCAATATATCTTATGCTATAAAGTTCTTAGTGTTAAGTGGAGTCACTTTCGGTGTTGCCTGTGATTGTCTGTGTATCCTGAAAAGTTTATAAGGGACTGAAACAACTGCTTGGACATCCTTAATCATACAGGCTGATGGATCTATCATGTCTGTCAAGGAAGGAAGCCAACGGAACCTTATGAATGAATGATGAATGCTCAGATACAGAGGAGTCCTTTTGGGACTCTTGCATGAGGCTCCCATCTCAACCTCTCTAGAATCACTTTCATAGGGTTATCTAGTCCACGAGTGAACTTCCTGTAGCATACCACCGCTACTTGTGAGAAAATGTATCCTAATATCGGACAGATACCCTGTAGTGTTAGGAAATTTTCTCATGAGGCCAATCTGCAGCCCATGTTTCTATAACTTTCTATAATACTCCCAAGAGCTTCATAAATTGGGTAAAGCTGAAGTTCTTTTATGTGACCCAATTACATTAATTTATTTAATGGAAGGTTGAACATCAGTTAAAAGATACAGAATCCAGACATTTTATTTTAATTTAACCCTATAAATAAAAAAGCATTTCACTTGCCAAGCTCTTCAGACAGGGTCTTAATCTTTTCTTTGAGTATGTTTCCATTGATTGAAGTCTGTGTAATTCTTCTTCCTAAAACATATTCTTACAGAAAATTGTCTGTAATTTATAATTTCTGTTTACCAGAAGAGGAACAAGTACTTAAAGGGGCCTAGAGGGAATTTAGGTTCTGACCTTTTCAAAAGACACCCCCTACACTCAAGTCATCAGAGGTTTTCTTTCTTGTGGTTCAAAGGTAGGTTTCTTTTTAAGGCACTCAACTCCCCTCACTTAAATTTCATTGGTTTATGGGGTATTGAATGTTGCAAAGATAATAGCAGGTCCAGTTGTCATAATTATGCTTATGAAGTAAAAAGAAGACACCTGGACCTCATGGAAAACTAGACTGGGGGTTACAGAAGTTACTGTTTGTGATGGATGGGTTCCACAGTGTATCCTGCTAGTTACAATCACTCAGAGTACCAAGGGCATCCAACTAGAAAGAGGTGGACAACTCTGAGCCCATCTGGTCAGTTAAGAGAACTTAAATTACCCAAGATTACAACTTGCTTAATGGATAGGCCAAGACTATTGGACTTTACAGCACATTTTCTAACCATCATCCTATTCTATGACTAACAATTGTTTCCTTTTTTCACAGTTCTCATAAAATTTCCACACAAATTATATTTCCTGGGCCTTTGCAGCTCAGTTTTTCTTTACCGGTTGCTTTGAAAACTGACCCTATTATAGATAATAATTCATTTGCCTCTATTTTAGAAAAGTCTTTTTCCTGTTGCTAGCCAGCTTCTCAGAGAGCCATGACCTTCGGTAGTCTTATTAACATTGCAAAGATTACATAATACTGTTGATACTGCAAAAAGTGGCTTCCATTAGTTATCACTTGAATCATAACTCTAATCTGCAAAACACACCCCAAAGCAGGCAACATCATAAATGAACATTATCCATCTCACACAACTTTTTCTCTTGCATGTAGTTTTCTATTCCATTTATCTCCCATACACACTAATACAGTAGAACCTCTGTAAGTTGACCACCCAAGGAACTGTGACAAACTGGTCTTGGCCTACTGTACTGATATGTACATGTGGTGCACATCCAGTCTATGCACATTAGGGCAGATCATTGAGGAGGTGGTCAGTGTAGGGAGGTGGTCGACTATAGAGGCTCTACTGACTGATGTCACTCTCTGACATTCTCTTCTGTTATCCCCCATTGTGAGGAATTTGCTCTGCCTTATGTGAAAATGAGACAAACTGATTTGCATTTTACCAGTTCTGGAGGTGACCATAGCAACTTATTCTCTCTGAGTTATTCTTTTTAAAACAAAAATGATACTGTTTCCATGAAGATAGCAGCATATAGCTATAGATACATAGGTGTATATTTTTTTTTGTGTGTGTATGTATTTGGCACATAATAAGCAAAAAATGCAGGTACTCAATCATCGCTAAGGATTAAAAACTTGTTGGCTGATGATCTTGCAGATCTTTTTGTTTCTTTTTTCCCTCCTAGTGACTTCTGACTTTGGCTGTCTGATTACTTGGTGGTTTCTTTAAACCTGCTTGGATTCTGATGATAACTACTCTACTCTGAGCTTATTCACATTTATGCCTTTTCAGTCAGTACAAAGTAAAGACACAAATTCAGGTGGAAAACATCCACAAATATTAAGTACTATCTATCTTTTGTGAACTCATTTCAAAGTACTGTAGAACCTCCATAGTTGACCAGCTCCCCACACTTACCACCTCTTTAAGTTGACCTAATTTTAATAGACCAGACAGGTAACACGTATACTCAATGGAAGTTAACCACCTCTGTGTGTTTACCAGTTTGTTGCAGTCCCTTGGGTATCAACTAAGTTTGTTTTTGTGAACTCTGACATATTAATATGTTCCCCCCACATATTTTCCTTTATAAGAAATGTTTTACATGATATATTCTTGTTTGCCATTTTGGCAATCTGAAAAATGTCACTTTACATAAAAATGAACCAATTTGTGGGCCTATTTAGGAAACGAGCAGAGTAAACTTATACTTTTAAGTTTTGTAATATATGTGAAGAGGAACATGTCCAGGACATATGTCAGATCAGGAAAGAAAACTGAGGAGGAGAGAGATGGAAGAAAGCTTCTAAATGTACCACATGATCAGGATAATATTAAACATTTGAGTAATGAAAAAGGAAACAAACAAAAACAAAGGAGGCTCTTAGCAGTCAGATTATCCTCAATACGTGCTGCAAACTTCTAGGAAACTCAACTTCCATGGAATAATATATGGTAAAAAAGAAAGAGTAAAGCTTTTTAAGGTGAAGCTTTTGAGGAATTTGACTAGTATTATCTTTACTTGGGAGCTCTCAGGATTTCTCTATTTAGTTAATAAAATGTAGATTTATTCCTGAACTTGTTAGCCATGTCTTAACTATGCTTCCACAAGAGCTTATGCTTCTGAAAAATTTCCTAAATGATGGAGAATACATCATTTGTATTTTTTGTATAAGTCTGTTTGAAAATACAAACTTAGCTCTCAAGATTGGGGGGAGAATTATATCTTAATTCATCTTCTCTCTTCCTCTAATAATACAGCATATATTCAACTGAAACACGAGTTTTCTTTAAGCTGATGGCGGCTTTTGTTTTGAATTGACTGGTATTAGAGTATGTCCCTTCTGTTGTTGACATGGTAAGATTTCTCTATTGATCAAGTAGCTTCTTGCTTTTCTGGAGCCAGGAGTAACCAAGCTGCTAATTAAACTGGGATGAATTAAGGTAAATTGAATCTGCCTGCACATCTGTTCTAGGTCTGCCATCAGGACCACAAGGCAGAATGGCTCCCTTGACAAGTCTTCTTCTATTTCCAAACAGTCCCAAAGAACCTCGACACTTCAGCTGGTGGATTCCTGAGGCAGGAAAGAAAGTGAGTGAGAGAAAATGAACAGCCACCTTGTGCTTATCTTGACACTAAGGGAGGCATGCAAACAAGAACTCCACATTTACAGCATGCCCAGGCGGCTTTCAAAGTCAGCTCATGTGCTACAAAATAGATTATATAATTATTAGATTAAGACTAAATCAGTTATTTCCTGGTGACTCTTTTACACACAGCTTGCAGGATCATTCTACAATGTTATTTGTTATGGCTACATAACATACCTATAGAATGCAATCCTATCATTTCTACCTATTCTTGTTTCTTTTCCCCCTCATTATAGGTAAATCTGTAATTATTTCCCATATATTAATAATATATATACAAATATATGTAAGATACACACACATATACATATACACTCACCCCTATAATTATTTACTTGAGCTACATTTCTAGAACCCAAAATTGGGGGATAACATTTTATTTCCAATTTTTCATTTTTGTATACATCACTAGGCTGCCAGGTGTATGTTTTACTTCCTTTTTTGCCAAAATTTCTCCTCTCCTTTCCTTCCTGCCTTCCTTCTTTCCTTCCATCCTTCCTTCCTATTTCTTCTTCCCTCTTTCTTTCTTTTCTGTCTCCCCCACTTCCTTTCTTGCTCTTTCTTCTTTCTCTCTTTCTCTCTATTGCATAGTAGACTTTCCCTCCATGGGTTCATAGCAATGAAATTCAAAATATGAAAAGGTAGTACATTTATACCCAGGATCCCTAATGAAAAAATATTAATCAAATCTCATAGAAAAGTTGACTTTGTTCATTTTCAGACAAAATAATGCTTATTCTTATATTTACTTGAAAAATGATTCTATATGTAGGTTTTTCATCAAAATGAGATGATCTGTATTATGATGTCAAGAAAATTATGTACCTAAAGTAATAAGCAAGAGCAGATATAGAGAATAAGAATGACCTTTAGCTTGATTCTATCTATAGTTGTAACAATTTATTTCAGTAATCAAGCATTCATGGCTGTGCTAGGCTGTAGGATTTTATATGAGGAAGAAATTAAGGTAATCTCTGCTTCCAAAGGATTTATTTGTCTGTGTACACTCTGTACTGGAGGAACAGGGCATTAAAAAGAATCTTGCATTCAAGAAACAAGGTGTAGTTGTATGTGTGGTGGAAGCAAGGAAAGTGCTGGGAGAAGCAAGAGCAAATATGGAATAGTAGATCATCCTAGATAATAAAAAATCTTGAAATACAACCCAGGGTTTCCAAGGTAAGTTTACCAGGATGTTAGTAGTCACATTTGTCCCTGAAAATGTGACCCATGATATAAACAATTAGAAGAGTCTGACCCTGTGTCTTTTCAATATAGGGAGTTAAAATGTACATTAGCCTCTAAAGAATATCCTAGAAGTCTTTCATTAAGAGACCTTATCACCTTAACCCAGAATTTCCTATAACTATTTGACCAAGGACAATTTTATATGTAATGCCTGATGACATCTCACAGAGGGTTTCTGTAAAGTACTCCTATAGGCAATAAGGAGGCCTACTAGGTTTTTGCCAAAAATATAATATCACCCCAATCTCAATTATAAAGGTATTGACCAGAGAAGCAATGGATTTATCAAAGTTCAAAGAAAAGTCCACAGGGAAATGCATCAGAAGTAAAATAAACTCTTGGAAAAATGAGAATTCTAAAAATATTTGAGAGACTGATTTAGTTGACAAGAATCTCTGGCTGCACTGGGAACGATATGGTGTCAGTATGTCTGACCCCTGCCAGATACTTGGGTGCTTCTAGCAATTACCTCAGTTTTGGGGAATACTCAGGACAGATATTTCTCTTCTACCTCGCAAGCCCATTTTACTTATCACCAACCACTGAATGCCAGAAAATGATGGCCCAGGAGCTTCCATCATAGACAGGGAGACAAAAACTCAAGGTGAAGGTTGATGAATATTCCTAAAAATTATGAAAATTCCCAAATTTCAAATAAATGTTGTGAGCCATAGTACCGTAAATGGAAATAGTTAACTCAAAGATTTGGACTTGAGCTCCACGGCAACAGTTGGAAAAATGATATATGATTAATTCAAAGAGAGTTAAATGGGTACTTCTTTAAAGTATTAGAGGTAAATATTTCTTGAACCTCAGGCTCTAAAAGCATTAAACAAAATCAATAGAGATAAGAATGATTTTATTTATTACTGAAGGTGGCACTTGCTATGTGGCACCTTGAATCTGGAGAGGCCTTGGGTATAATGGTGAGGATTCTTCTAGGCAGTAAATGAAGGTAATTGTCGCCATTCCTCATCACACATCTCTATGTTCATTTATCAGTTCTTGAGACCCTAGCCAGAAGCATATCAGGAGCCCTTTTAAATTGGTTTATTACTTTCTAGTTTGAAAGTTTAGGATATGACCCCTCCCACTACCACATTACCCAAATTAGTATATTTGAAGTTCTCATTACATACAATCTTCTAAAATAATAGTAATAATATTCACTGAGGTTTTAAAATTTTGGTTCCTGTTCTCCAGGCACTCTGCCAAGCATTTTTTCTTAGCATTGCATTACATTATCTCACTTGACCCCCACAGGAGCCTTTTGAGTGAAATCCAATTTCATTTCTGTTCTAGAGAAGAGAAAATAAGGCTCAGAGGTTGAGTAGCTCGTTAAGATCCTAGAGTTAGACAGATAAGACCAAAATCATGGTCCAAGCTACTTTTAATGCACACCAAGTTATTTGGATTTGCAAGGTTATTTATGATCTGACAGCCAGCCACTGCCCATGCCCATCCTTTCTTTCACTTAATCTCCTTTGTTTCATTGCTAGATCATGCCCCTTTTTCCTCCTTTTTGTTCCTCAACTGTATGCTTATGCCTGAGGGTCTCTGTCTGCATTTGTTGTTTTTCCTGATGTATCTTCTCTCAGAAATCTGTGTGATTTGCAGTTGCCACTTTCTGCTTCTTTGAGTATCTGGTCCACTGTCACACCATCACCACCATTTTGTCTCCAGAAACCCCTCTCCTCTTTTCTCTGTTTACTGTCTGCCAATATACAGACTAACAACTAATATACTTCAGTATTACTTGCTTATTTTCTCACTCGTGTCTCCCTCCATGAGTCTTTAAGTTCCTGGAAGGCAGGTACTTCGTCTATCTTATTCACTGCTGCACTCTTAGCACTTAGTACTCAATAAGCATTTTGTTGACTTAATACTTACTTTCTCTTATTTTATTATATGTTCATTCAATTTTCCCATTTTAATAATTTTTAAAATTTATTGTTATATCTATTACCTTATTACTATAGTAAGTAAATTAATGTCTAAGTATTTTACTAGATAATCAGATGCAACAAACTATATGGGGTGTACAAAGACATATGCAAAGATTATAAGATATGGCAGATGTGTTTCAGTGGTTAGGAAATCACATTCAGTCTCTACAAAGCAAAAACAATCTACTTCAGTTTTTTTTTGTCCATCTTTAAAGCTTATAATTGCAAAGTTAATGAAATTGGGATAGAATAATGCAAAAACATTAGCCAAGTTATTTTAAAGATGATTTTGAGTGAAATTAATAGTATTGGGAAAATGTGGGTGGATAGAAAATAAAAAACACATTGCTTCCAAGGGTTATCGAAATAAATACAAAGGAATACCTCGTAAGCCCAGGGCACATGAACCCTTAGAAGCTCAATGCAAGTCAAATAAAAAGATTGTCTAATTGTGACTAATTCTCACTTAAATTGGATTTAATTTTGACCAAAGTACATTACTTAAACATTAATTTTTAATTCAACTTGTTCATATGTTGTTTAGGATATTGCATCCTCATTTATAAGTGAAATATGTTTGCAATTTCCCCTTTCTAATAATATTTTTTTCCAATTTTAATATCAAGTGTATCCAGATGAAGTAGAATGATTTTGAAGTATTTCTTCTTTTTCTGTTCTCTGTAAGATTTGGCATGATCTTTTTTTAAAATTATCTTTTATTTTTATTTATAAATATTAGTTGTCTATTTTTTTAAGACTTTGGAAGAAAAATAATAAGAAGTTAACTAATGACTCCATATTGAACCTCAGAGTCAAAGCATTCTATAATAGACATGCTCTTATTTGACAATGTGAATGTTACTTTTTTTGCATTATTATTATTGTTATTGCTAAATAAAAAAGAAAGATTGTCTAGTGTATTTTATGTCTCCTATCAGCAGTAAATGGATTTCTTTGCCAAAAAAAAAAAAAGAAAAGAAAGAAAAAAAGAAATAGAAAAAGCACTTGTTTGGCTTTAATATATGCTGAATATATACCAAAATATTATTTCTCATCATCTTGCATTTCCTCTCATGTGACTTATCAGGTGTTTCATGCCTTCGTTCTTTTTATTTTTGGTTGAATAAATTTTCCCTCAAAAAAGTTTTATGTTCCCATTTTCTCTATTCCTATGATCGCTGACTTTATTTGGATTTTATCACCCATAATACAGAATATTGAATGCATCTGTCAATATCTTTTTTTAAACCACTTAACTTAACCACTTAACCACTTAACTTCCACTGTATGCACGGATACCATCAGAAAATGCTTTCAAAGCTCAGTATCCTCAAGGATTCTCCATTTTCTATGGAATCAGCCAAAAACTTCCAAGGAGAAAACTCAAAATTCTTAACGGCCCTATCTCACTTTTTACTCTCTTTCACAGATTAAATATTCTGCCTGTTCTGTACCAAGTGTCCTTTCCAAAAGAATGTGTAGCTTGTTCATGGTTCTCCTTTTGGGAACACTATTGCTACTTTTGAGTCTCTCAAAATACTACTTAGGCACTTTTGATTTTTAAGCTTTAACTTGAAAAAAAAAAAACCTTCTTTTTTTTTTTTTAATTCCATTCAGAATCAGAAATAATAGCCAATATGGTTTTCCTCTTTGTAGATTTGTATTCAAAGATCACATGAATTTCACCTTTGTTTTCTTTAAAAATTTAAAATTGTGCCTGATATGCTATTAGACCTAAGTAACAATTGTTCATTTCTCAATATTATTATTATCATTATTATTATTATTATTATTTTGAGACAGAGTCTCATTATGTCACCCTTGGTAGAGTGCTGTGACATCACAGCTCACAGTAACCTCAAACTCGTGGGCTTAAGCTATTCTCTTGCCTCAGCCTCCAGAGTAGCTGGGACTATAGGCGCCCGCCACAACACCTGGCTATTTTTTTTGTTGTTGTTGCAGTTCTGGTTGTTTTTAGCAGGCCCAGGATGGGCTCTAACCCACCATGTTCCGTGTATGTGACCGGCGCCCTACTCACTGAGCTACGGGTGCTGAGCCTCTCTATATTATTTTTGATGCTTAACAAATATGTCAAAATTTAATAGCTTAAGACAACTCATTTATGGGCGGCGCCTGTGGCTCAGTCGGTAAGGCGCCGGCCCCATATACTGAGGGTGGCGGGTTCAAACCTGGCCCCGGCCGAACTGCAACCAAAAAATAGCCGGGCATTGTGGCGGGTGCCTGTAGTCCCAGCTGCTCGGGAGGCTGAGGCAGGACAATCGCTTAAGCCCAGGAATTGGAGGTTGCTTTGAGCTGTGTGACGCCACAGCACTCTACCGAGGGCCATAAAGTGAGACTCTGTCTCTACAAAAAAAGAAAATAGCCAGGCGTTGTGGCGGGTGCCTATAGTCCCAGCTACTTGGGAGGCTGAGTCAAGAGAATTGCTTAAGCCCAAGAGTTGGAGGTTGCTGTGAGCTGTGACGTCACAGCACTCTACTGAGGGTGACATAGCCAGACTCTGTCTCAAAAAAATAAAAATAAAAGAAGATGGGAATACATGTGCCATAGTAAAACTATGTGAGTATTCAGGCAGGTAAAGGAAGACAAAGGTTAAAAAAAAAAAAAAAAGACAACTCATTTATTATGCACATAGGTTCTGAAGTTAGGGATTCAGGCAGGGCATAGAGGAAGCCCATCTGTGTTTCAAAATGCCTGAGTCCTCAGCTGGGAAGAGTAAAGGGCCTGGCCTCATTCAATCATACGTCTGGATCTTGCCTACACTGACTCCAAATACAAGAACTGTTGGAAAAAGCATCTCTGTGTGATTTGGCTTTCTCAAAACGTGGTGGCTTCAGGGAAGTCAGACTTCTTTACTGCAGCTAAGAGCTTTAAGTGCAAATGTTTCAGAAAATGTGGGGAAGGTCCCAGGGTGTTTGATGGACCCTACTCAGAAGCCATTGAGTGCCATTTCTGCTCCACTGGCTTTACTATATGGGAATAAGCAGTCACAACTCTGTCAGATTCAAGGAGGGGGCACATAGACATGGGAGCCATAGAGATGGGAGCCATATTGAAGGATTTTTAGAGCCATGTTTTGAAACTCCACACTCATGTTCTACATGTGGTTACATTTTATGTATGATAAGACTTTCTATGAAATGGTCGTGGATAACCTCCTATGTTCCTGATTCCAGAAATCAGATCACTTTTCTTCTACAAATTGATGCTATATCAGCAGTGCAGTTAAAGTAGAACAGCATGAACTTTTGGAAGTAAGATAGGCCTAGGTTCAAATCCTAGTTGTGCAACTCATCAGTAACTACCACTGAGCTAATTATTTAACACAGCTAGGCCTCTGATCGTTTGGTTATACCCTGGACATAATAGTATCTCAAAGAATTGTGATGAAGATTGAATAATATAACATACACAAAGTAGTATGTCTGAGACACAGTTGGTCCTAAATAAATGTTAATTTTCTTTGTCCTTTATCTAAATCTGCAGTTATCTTGACATACACATATCTAAGATAAAAATCTTCCAATAAGGAGATAATATTTAAATTTATTAGAATAGGCAAGGAATTTATAGGGGGTGGTAGGTAAAGAGAAGGAAGACGTGATAAAACCTGGTTATGAGACTGTAGTTTTATATGGCTGGAGAATAGGCTCTGGGCAGGGAAGGAAAAGAAGAGGGAGATGAGAAATAGCCATGGGTAGGATTTAATTAAGATTTCTATTTTCCTTTTAATTTTCACTTTTCCTATCTTTATCCTAATAGACAATGATTTCGATTCCGTATAATGGTTATCCCCTAGTCCTTTCTGGAGTAACACGGCAGGGGATCCTCAGGGGGCCATGTTGCTGAACAGTTGTGTTTTCTCTTTGTTCCTCTGTTAGATCCTTCACCTCACAGCTCAGTGGGAAGAGCAACTGCAGGCTGCTCTGAATATTAATCTCAGATCAGCACGCTGATCCGGGAAGGAATGCACTATGGAGAGGCACCCAGGAGGAAAATGACTCCAATTAATGTGACAGCTTATGATTATTTATGTTATCATTTTTGTTATTTATTTCTTTTAAAGCAATTGATAACTTCATTTGAAATTAGAAGCAAATAAATTTAATCAGTAAGGAAAGAATTGATAATGGTTTTGGAAGATATATTTCAAGTGGTGCTAAGAAGGTTTTTAATTATTCAAGGTTGGATCTATCATAGGGCACCCAGAGAAACCCTGTTTAACTCCCCACAAAAGGGAGATTGCCTTTTAATGGGATTAGTCAGTCAGCATCATGACCAAAGTCACATTGCCTGCTCCTTAGGCTACACACATATAATCCTTATGCTCTACCCGTATAGTATTCAGAAACACGTTTGGATAAATTCTACCTGTGTGTGTGTATTAGGGATATGTATGTAATATAAGTTGACAGAGCATGTGCTGAAATAATGCAAATGCTAATTTAGTGCTTGCTTTGTGCCAGATTTTATATTCATTCTATTTTAATCCTCAGAATAACCCTAAGAGGTACGTACTATTGTCATTCCTATTTTACAAATAAGGAACAGAGAGAATAAGCAACTTGCTCATAGTCACACACTCATTTGCCAGATTTGGGATTCAAACAGAAGCAGTCTGGTTCCAAAATATGTGGGTCTCTGTATAATTATATGTATCTATATGTACAAGTAAACATATACATGTGTGCAGTTTGGTAGTTGTATGAATGATAAATATGTAACAAAGTAGTTAGGAGAGACACACATAAAGGTAAATGTACAAATACAGGTGTAGGATTAATACATCCCTTTTGCTTGTATGACCTTAGTGTTCTGTAGTAACTTAAAAATAGACATTCGAAATAGATCACTAGACTAGAAGATTTTAAATGACGTTTTATTGGTTGTAAGACACTTAATATGTCCCATGAGTCAAGCAATGAACTAGTTCAAGCTTAAAGCAAAAGCAAAATAAACAAAATAAATATTTTATAGTCTCTGGAATTGAAATAAATTTTCATTTTTTTTCTTCTAGTTCCCCTCCTTTTATCCAATCATCCATTTAAAAACACATAGGGGAAGGTCCCGAGACAATGTATTTTTCACTTTTCAAAATTTATACCATCACCATTGAGTTCAACATTATGACTTACAGAAAAAAAAATTTTGACATGTATATATCCTTGGCATTAAGTCCTCCCATTGGGTCATAAAATGTTACAGTTAGTTATCTAGCATGTCCACATAGTCTGCATGGAGGCAGTGATGCCAGACAGTCACCCAGGGAGGGCATGGATGAGAGAGTAAGCATGAAAATATTCTATTTGATTTATTCGGCTGCTTTAAAACTTGTTTCTTTAAAATTGCTAACATTGTAGTATAGCCAATAATGAAAAAGGAATTCCTTAGAATTGTTCCATCTGGAGGGAGAAGGTGGGTATTTTTGTCCTTCAACTCTTACCTATTATTGGCTGAGAGTTATTTTCTGGGAATATCAAATCCTGCAATACTGGTGTTGCTATCACCAGGCAAGCATGCCAGAGAAAGCCCTCAGGTGCTTGCTTCTGGAAGCTACAGTGTGGGTAAGATTGGTGAGTCCCGAGGAGACAATGGTCAGGTACTAACAGCATCTGCTACAGATGTTTTGCAGCATTCCCTTCCCCTTCCTGCATAATTCTGTCATCACAAAGATCATCTGTGGTATGCACTGGCCCTCCATTTGAAAATGTCATCTTGGCTGGGTGCCTGTAGCTCAAGGGGCTAAGGCGCTAGCCACATACAACGGAGCTGGCAGGTTCAAATCCAACCCAGGCCTGCCAAACAGCAATGTCATCTACAACCAAAAAATAGCCAGGCAGTGTGGCAGGACCCTGTAATCCCAGCTACTTGGGAGGCTGAGGGAAGAGAATTGCTTAAGCCCAAGAGTTGGAGGTTGCTGTGAGCTGTGATGCCACAGCACTCTACCTAGGGCAACAGCTTAAGACTGTGTCTCAAAAAAAAAAAAAGTCATGTCATTAAAATTAATATTTTACTGTGCAATATACTTTTTCATGCATTAGCTTATTTAGTTCTTAAAGAAATGCTTTTTTCATATACAATAACTAAGAAAATGCCATGAAGGCTACGTTGAACAGTTGGATGAGATTATTTCAGATTGTAGATGAAACCAGCACATTGTACCCCTTGATAGCACTAATGTACATAGCTATGATTTAACAATAAAAAAATAATATAAAAAGAAAAATGCTTTTTCATTCCTATTTTAAAGTTGATGACATGGAGCCTAAAAAGTTTAAGTGTGTTGCCCAGCAAATGAGATATCAGAAGTCAGATTACTCAGACTGTTGGGGCCCATAGAACACTTTTACCAAGGAATTTTTTCACATCAGATTGTCTCAAGGCTTTATACTCTCCATCAGCATGGTACAGTGTGGCAGTTTAGTCTCCTCACGTAGAACAAAAATGTCAGTGTCTCAATATCCAAATCTGTCTCCTTAAATGACTTACCTAGACTTGTGGGGCATGCACAGCTGACCACAGATGTGTGAGTGAGCCTATCAGCAGAAGTAAATGATTCTTATTTTTAGAAAAAAGATATACAGTGCTGCTTTGTGGAGAACATTTTCAAACAGAACCTTTTCAGGGAAGTTTGATGGAAAGAATATAATTAACATCTGGTGGAAGTTAACAAACATCTTTGGTATAAAAGCAGTGAGATGAATGAAAGTTACAGTGGGCAAAGAGATGGAGACCTAGGTCTAAGGTAGTGTCTGCCATCAACCAGCTGTATGACATGGATTAAGTCACTTATCCTCATGAAGCCTCAGGTTCCTCATTTGTAAATGGAGATCTTTGTGCTTAAAGAGTTTTTTGAGGCTCTGAAAAGGGAAGACACATTAAAGTAGTGAATTGTTTTACAAATGTGGATGATTATATATTTTTTGAGTGAACTGAGAACCTTGAAGTATTGGTGTTGAAGACCTTAGATAGGTAGATTTTCCTGATCTGGACAGAGCTTCGGGTTAAACACCACATTTTTAATATCTATCTCTCTCTATTTCTCTCTCTCTCTCTTTCCCTCTCTCTCTCTCTCGTGTGTGTGTACCTTCTTTCCCTCTCTCCCTAGCTTAATTTTCCTGGTTCTGCACTAGTAATAGGAAACCACAATATCACTTTCTCACCCACCTTTGATAATCATAATGGTTATTCTTCAAGTAAAATGGTTACTCATCCAATTAAAGTATACAGTTGGAGGAAATAATAGCTGAAGTGCTTTGAAATTTTAGGTTATGTTGAAAAAAGAATTATTTGAGTCTTTGCTTGAAAAGGAATAATGATTAACAGATTTAGTCAAAGTCAGCCTGGCACTTTGCCTGCAATCTATTGTCAGACAGTAAATTACAGAAGTAGTTGATCATCACACATGTTCATCAGCACACTAATACAGAGAAGCCAATGACAATTTAGGGGGAAAGTAACCAAAATATATATCACATTTATTGCATTCAGAAACAAATTGTTTTTTAACACTTTTTCCCTAGTTAAGTTTCAATTTATCTGGGAGTATGTCAGGATGACAGAAACTCATTTAGAATCCACGAAGACAGCTGACAGAAAGTGCATTAAAAATTAGATTTTGAATTCAAAGAATGAAAGCTTTAAATCACTATAGTCAAGTCCATGGGAAAAGATTGATACCAGATGCTATTTTGTTCATGTTATTAAGGAAGTATTCCAGCCTTGAAGAGACCTTGTCACTACATAGCTTCTGTCTATGTAAATAAGAAAGAAATGAATATATCTGTTGTCAATGATAAAAACCATCCATTGCCTCAGAGCAACAGGCTGGTTCACACCAGGGGAATGCTAAAAGTTGGAAGAACCCTTAGCAGTTATTATATCCTCAATTCTCTCACTGCATCTATGGGAGAACTGAAACTCCATGGGCAAAGGTTAGCAGGTATATTCTTTAATTTAAATGAAGTAGTTTGGGGGGGGGAGACAAGATGGCGGACTGAAGCCAGCTTTCAACAAAGGCTCCGTCCAGAAGGAGAGTTAAGGGACAGGAATTTAGTAAGTATCCTGGTGGACTTGAGCCTCACCAAGAGAGAAGGCTGAAGAACGCACATCAACACCGCTGAGGCAAGCTGTGATCACAAGGACGCAAACAAAAGGTACAAAATCCACCACCAAGCGGACGGGAGTCCCCCTCCCCCATGAGACCGGCTCAAGAGCCCCAAAATTGAACAAGCGGGCAGAAATTAAAGGCCCTCCCACTACACTCCACGGGAGAGACCTTCTAAAAACTGGACCTACCTCCCCTACTGGGGTGCCGTGGCGTTCTCCTGCCGGACATAGGGCTGAATAAAACTTTGGGAATCCTTTGCCGGCAACCCTGAATCCCCGGCGCTCCCCTCCCGCCCACTGAGGTCTGGAGGCCTGTCCCCTAGGACTTCGGCTCCTTGGGTGATTTCTCAAGGGGAGTGGACAGTCCCCGAGTTGCGACTGGTCAGCATTGACTCTGAGGTGCGCGAGTGAGGAGAGGGCAACGGGCTGAGGGGGAGTCACGCCTCGGCACTTCCCTGCGGTGCAGTGCACCAACCCTCCCCGGGCACAAGACTGAATAAGACTCTAGCCTCCCCGCTGAGAGCTGAGAGCCCCTACTCTCACTCGGGGTCTGAGGGACTATCCCCCAGGAGTTCGAATCCTTGGGTGATTTCTCAAGGGGAGTGGACAGTCCCCTTGAGTGCGACTGGTCAGCATTGACTCTGAGGCGCGCGAGTGAGGAGAGGGCACCGGGCTGAGGGGGAGTCACGCCTCGTGGCACTTCCCTGCGGTGCAGTGCACCAACCCTCCCCGGGCATACGGGCCCAAGACTGAATAAGACTCTGGCCTCACCGCTGAGAGCTAAGAGCCCCTACTCTCACTCGGGGTCTGAGGGCCTGTCCCCCAGGAGTTCGGCTCCTTGGGTGATTTCTCGAGGGGAGAGCACAGTGCCTGAGCTGCGTCAGGTCAGCGCTGACTCTGGGATACGTGAGCGAGGAGAGGGCACTCCGCTGAGGGGAAATCAAGCCTTGGCGGCACTTCCCTGCGGTGCAGTGCAGGAGCCCTCCCCGGACCGTAGTATTGCGTAAAACTGAATGAAACTCTAGCTTCTCCCCGCCCCACTCCCAATTGGGGTCTGGGGGCCCATCCCCCAAGAGTTCTGATTCTTGGGATCTCTTAAGGGGTGTGAACCCAGCACAAACTGCGGCCGCTCAGTGCTGACTCTGGGGCGCGGGACAGAGGAGAAAAGGGTCGCCTGAGTGCCCACACCAGAGCAGCAGTTCCCTGAAGGTAGATCAACAGCCGTTTTTTCTTTAATGGCAGAACGCTCACTTCTGGATATTCTGAGGCCACACCCCCTGTCTCCCTGGGCAACCAGAGGAGGCCACCAGTGACACGGCTCACAAACCCAGAAGCCTCCAGGGCGGGGCCGACCCGGAGAGGTGTTCAGACGCAATTCTCCAGCAGCAAAGACGTTTGAACTCAAAACAGCCCGTCTTCTGTAGGCGACGACAGGAACAGAGACAGAACCTCACAAAGTTGTCTGTTCTGTTCTGTTAGCAGCATCCATCAGGGACGGGGCTAAGCCTGAGTGAACACCTCCTTCCCATCACCTGCATCGAACACTCAAAGATGTCAGGCCCCATCTCCTCCTGCTAGATAGCGGCAGTCTGCGGGGGCCTGGCAGACTTCCTTGCGATTCAGGCAGGTGCAAATCCCTGGAGTGTCTGTTCACTGCAGGCAACTGGGTTAGCCATCTGCAGAGATACCAGTGACTGGGTCCGACGGAGGGGCAAAGTGGGGAAGGAGACGTCAACCTTCCTAGACTGCTCTGTTTGCTGGGTGGCTCCTCCTGACTCCACGCTGCACTAGGGTGAACTGTGTCAGAGGAGTAACCAGGCCCCTGTGATCCAGTTCCCAGAGACCTCTTGAACCCTTCCACCCGAGACAAGTGCCGATTGAGACAGTTGATTCGGACCTTTTGAACTGGGCTAATAGACTGAGGACGCTTCAGGCGGTGCCCTGGGTGTGCGATTGTAGGAAGGTTTGATTCTCCTTTTCCAACTGGGGCCAGAGGTGGGCAGGCGGGGTGACTTAATTGCTGATTTTTCCACACAGCTGAGACTTCAAGCCAGAGTAGAAGTTGCAATAGGATCGAACAGAAACCAGCTGAAAACAAGACAGAACCACTTTGCTCCACCACACCAGACAGGGCCCCAGTTTCTCAGGCCACAACACTGTACGGGCCCTCGATAAAACCCCAGGGGAAAAACCAAAGGGAGTAAACCATGGGGCGGAATCAGCGGAAAAACTCTGGTAACATGAATAACCAGAATAGATCAACCCCCCCAAGAAAAGATACGGCAGATGTGATTGAAGATCCCATTCATAAACAACTGGCTGAGATGTCAGAAGTCGAATTCAGAATTTGGTTTGCAGACAAGATCAATAAAATGGAATTAGGAATTCGAGGAGAAATTCAAAAATTGTCTCAAGAATTTAACGAATTTAAAGACAAAACCACCAAAGACTTAGACACACTGAAACAAGAACTTACAGCCCTCAAAGATATGAAAAATACAGTAGAATCCCTCAGTAACAGAATGGAGCAAGCAGAAGAAAGGATTTCTGACATTGAAGATAAAGTCTTCGAACGCTCCCAATCTCTCAAAGAGGAAGAGAAATGGAGAGCAAAAACGGATCACTCACTCAGAGAACTCTCAGATAATTTGAAAAAAAACAATGTAAGGGTTATAGGAATTCCGGAGAACGATGAAGTGGCTGCCAAGGGCACAGAGGCCCTTCTACATGAAATTATGAAAGAAAATTTTCCAGACATGCCCAGAGAATCTGAAATTCAGATAGCAGACAGCTTCAGAACCCCAGCACGATTCAACCCCAATAAGCCATCTCCCAGACATATCATAATTAGCTTCACTAAAGTTAACATGAAAGAGAAGATTCTCAAAGCAACCCGGCGAAAGAAAACTATAACGTACAAAGGTAAGAATATTAGAATAACTGCAGATCTCTCTGCTGAAACGTTTCAAGCAAGAAGAGGCTGGTCATCAACTTTTAATCTCCTAAAGCAAAAAAACTTTCAACCCAGGATCTTGTATCCAGCTAAATTGAGTTTCATCTATGATGGAGAAATTCAATACTTCAATGACATTCATATGTTGAAAAAATTTGCCATAAGTAAACCAGCTCTTCAGGATGTTCTCAGACCTATCCTCCACAATGACCAACCCAATCCTATACCACAAAAGTAAAATCACAAAGAAACTTCGGATCAAACTCCAACTTCCACACTGGCGAAAGGATTAAAAATGTCCACTGGACCTTTGAAAAACTCGATACCCAAAATTCCACCAGACTTATCAATACTCTCCATCAATGTGAATGGCTTAAACTGTCCTCTAAAGAGGCATAGGTTAGCTGACTGGATACAAAAACTCAAGCCAGATATTTGTTGCATACAAGAGTCACATCTCAACTTAAAAGACAAATACAGACTCAGTGTGAAAGGATGGTCATCCATATTTCAGGCAAATGGTAATCAGAAAAAAGCAGGTGTTGCAATTTTATTTGCAGATACAGTAGGCTTTAAACCATCAAAAGTAAGGAAGGACAAGAATGGTCACTTCATATTTGTTAAGGGTAATACTCAATATGACGAGATCTCAATTATTAATATCTATGCACCCAACCAGAATGCACCTCAATTTATAAGAGAAACTCTAACAGACATGAGTAACTTGATTTCCTCCAGCTCCATAATCGTTGGAGATTTCAACACTCCCTTGGCAGTGTTGGATCGATCCTCCAGAAAGAAGCTGAGCAAAGAAACCTTAGATTTAAACCTAACCATCCAATATTTAGATTTAGCAGACATCTACAGAACATTTCATCCCAACAAAACTGAATACACATACTTCTCATCAGCCCACGGAACTTACTCCAAAATTGATCACATTTTAGGTCACAAGTCTAACCTCAGTAAATATAAAGGAATAGAAATTATTCCATGCATCTTCTCGGACCATCATGGAATAAAACTTGAATTGAGTAACAACAGGAATCTGCATACCCATACAAAAACATGGAAGTTAAATAACCTTATGCTGAATGATAGCTGGGTCAGAGATGAGATTAAGAAAGAAATCACCAATTTTTTGGAACAAAATGACAATGAAGACACAAACTATCAGAACCTATGGGACACTGCAAAGGCAGTTCTAAGAGGGAAATTTATAGCACTGCAAGCCTTCCTCAAGAGAACGGAAAGAGAGGAGTTAACAACTTAATGGGACATCTCAAGCAACTGGAAAAGGAAGAACATTCCAACCCCAAACCCAGTAGAAGAAAAGAAATAACCAAAATTAGAGCAGAATTAAATGAAATTGAAAACAAAAGAATAATACAACAGATCAATAAATCAAAAAGCTGGTTTTTTGAAAAGGTCAATAAAATAGATAAACCTCTGGCCAACCTAATCAGGAAAAAAAGAGTAAAATCTCTAATATCATCAATCAGAAACAACAAAGACAAAATAACCACAGACTCATCAGAAATCAAAAAAATCCTTAATGAATATTACAAGAAACTTTATTCTCAGAAATATGAAAATCTGAAGGAAATAGACCGATACTTGGAAGCACGCCACCTTCCAAGACTTAACCAGAATCAAGTGGAAATGTTGAACAGACCCATATCAAGTTCAGAAATAGCATCAACTATACAAAACCTCCCTAAAAAGAAAAGCCCGGGACCAGATGGTTTCACGTCAGAATTCTACCAAACCTTTAAAGAGGAATTAGTACCTATATTACTCAACCTGTTCCAAAATGTAGAAAAAGAAGGAAGACTACCCAACACGTTCTATGAAGCAAACATCACCCTGATCCCCAAACCAGGAAAAGACCCAACAAGAAAAGAAAATTATACACCAATATCACTAATGAATATAGATGCAAAAATATTCAACAAGATCCTAACAAACAGAATCCAGCAACACATCAAACAAATTATACATCATGACCAAGTTGGTTTTATCCCAGGGTCTCAAGGCTGGTTCAATATACGTAAATCTATAAATGTAATTCAGCACATAAACAAATTAAAAAACAAAGACCATATGATTCTCTCAATTGATGCAGAAAAAGCTTTTGATAATATCCAGCATCCCTTCATGATCAGAACACTCAAGAAAATTGGTCTAGAAGGGACTTTTCTTAAACTGATAGAGGCTATCTACAGCAAACCCACAGCCAATATCATATTGAATGGAGTTAAATTGGAATCATTTCCACTCAGATCAGGAACCAGACAAGGCTGCCCATTGTCTCCATTGCTTTTCAACATTGTAATGGAAGTTTTAGCCACCGCAATTAGGGAAGAAAAGGCGATCAAGGGTATCCATATAGGGTCAGAAGAGATCAAACTCTCGCTCTTCGCAGATGATATGATTGTGTATCTGGAAAACACTAGGGACTCTACTACAAAACTCCTAGAAGTGATCAAGGAATACAGCAGTGTCTCAGGTTACAAAATCAACATTCATAAATCAGTAGCCTTTATATACACCAACAACAGTCAAATTGAAAAAGCAGTTAAGGACTCTATCCCATTCACAGTAGCGCCAAAGAAGATAAAATATTTGGGAATTTACCTAACAAAAGACGTGAAAGATCTCTATAAAGAGAACTATGAAACTCTAAGAAAAGAAATAGCTGAAAATGTTAACAAATGGAAAAACATACCATGCTTATGGCTAGGAAGAATCAACATTATCAAAATGTCCATACTACCCAAAGCAATATATAATTTCAACGCACTCCCTATTAAAGCTCCACTGTCATATTTTAAAGATCTTGAAAAAACATTACTTCGTTTTATATGGAATCAGAAAAAACCTCGAATAGCCAAGACATTACTCAGAAATAAAAACAAAACAGGAGGAATCACACTACCAGACCTCAGACTTTACTACAAATCGATAGTGATCAAAACAGCATGGTATTGGCACAAAAACAGAGAAGTAGATATCTGGAACAGAATAGAGAACCAAGAGATGAATCCAGCTACTTACCGCTATTTGATTTTTGACAAGCCAATTAAAAACATTCAGTGGGGAAAAGATTCCCTATTTAACAAATGGTGCTGGGTGAACTGGCTGGCAACCTGCAGAAGACTGAAATTGGACCCACACCTTTCACCATTAACGAAGATAGACTCTCATTGGATTAAAGATTTAAACTTAAGATATGAAACTATAAAAATACTAGAGGAGAATGCAGGGAAAACCCTTGAAGAAATTGGTCTGGGTGAGTATTTCATGAGGAGAACCCCCCGGGCAATTGAAGCAGCTTCAAAAATACACTACTGGGACTTGATCAAACTAAAAAGCTTCTGCACAGCTAAGAACACAGTAAGCAGAGCAAGCAGACAGCCCTCAGAATGGGAGAAGATATTTGCAGGGTATATCTCTGACAAAGGTTTAATAACCAGAATCCACAGAGAACTCAAACGCATCAGCAAGAAAAAAACAAGGGATCCCATCGCAGGCTGGGCAAGGGATTTGAAGAGAAACTTCTCTGAAGAAGACAGGCGCACGGCCTTCAGACATATGAAAAAATGCTCATCATCTTTAATCATCAGAGAAATGCAAATCAAAACTACTTTGAGATATCATCTAACTCCAATGAGACTAGCCTATATCACAAAATCTCAAGACCAGAGATGTTGGCGTGGATGCGGAGAAAAGGGAACACTTCTGCACTGCTGGTGGGAATGCAAATTAATTCATTCCTTTTGGAAAGATATATGGAGAACACTCAGAGATCTAAAAATAGATCTGCCATTCAATCCTGTAATTCCTCTACTGGGCATATACCCAGAAGACCAAAAATCACAACATAACAAAGATATTTGTACCAGAATGTTTATTGCAGCCCAATTCATAATAGCTAAGTCATGGAAAAAGCCCAAGTGCCCATCGATCCACGAATGGATTAATAAATTGTAGTATATGTACACCATGGAATATTATGCAGCCTTAAAGAAAGATGGAGACTTTACCTCTTTCATGTTTACATGGATGGAGCTGGAACATATTCTTCTTAGTAAAGTATCCGAAGAATGGAAGAAAAAATACCCAATGTACACAGCCCTACTATGAAACTAATTTGGGACTCTCACATGAAAGCTATAACCCAGCTACAACTTAACAATAGGGAGAAGTGGGAAAGGGGGGGGTGGGTAGAGGGAGGGGAATCGGTGGGATCACACGTGTGGTGCATATTACAGGGGTATTTGCGAAACTTGGTAAATGTAGAATGTAAATGTTTTGGCACAGTAACTGAGATAATGCCGGAAAGGCTATGTTAACCACTGTGATAAAAATGTGTCAAATGGTTTATGAAGTGAGTGTATGATGCCCCATAATCATATCATTGTATACAGTTATGATTTAATAAAAAAAATAAAAATAAAAATACAAAAGAAAAAATAAAAATAAAGAAAGTTTAGCAATTCCAAAAAAAAAAATAAAAAAAAATAAATGAAGTAGTTTGAGAAAGAGCTTAGCCCGATATTGATAGGTGGCTTGGACAAGTCACTGGGCAACCCCAGGCACCACTGTAGGGAACATTCACTTCCTGCATATGCTTATTTAGTCTGCACAACATTCATTCCACTTTTCTTCTGCACCTCACGTTGTTTTTTGGAAACTAGTCTTTCATATTGCATGTGCTCTTGACTTTCAATTAGGTATTCTGCCCTCCCCAGGCAAGTTAACTTCTTAAGTTAACTTCTTGAGACAAGTTAACTCAACCAACCTATCCTTACAGGGAAATGAACTCCTGAGCAAGAAAAGTAATGCAGATATATAACAGGTTTAGAGCTGAGATATTCTGGTAGAGTTAACATGTAACATACCATCCATTTGTTCTGGTTGCCCAAACTTTCAAAATTCCCCCGGGTTTTCTCCTTATAATATATTATTTTCTATGTTCTCTTTCGGTTTTATGAGTTGCCTAATAACCTCCCATACCTGGATTACCCAAAATAATCTCCCCATTTTAAGATCCTTAATTTAATCAAATCTGCAAAGACATTTTTCACCTTGTAAAGTAACACTTACAGGTTCTGAGCATTAGATTGTGGATGTGTTTTTATGGGTCAAATGATTCAGTTTACCCACATCCATTCCTGGTTTTGCCTGCACCAATTCCATACGAAGTAATCTCTTGGAACCTTTGAAATTTAGCTGACTGGATGAATTTCATGTAGGAGAATACATGGCATTTAAATTTAAAATTTTGTTCAAGAGCTTTATATACTCTTGCTAATAGTAACTCTTTTGATATAGAACCAGATGGTGACTCAACACACACACACACACACACACACACATATTGATGGCTGACACCTGAGAAAAGATTTTATGATGAAGACCCCCCTTGGCATTTGCAGCAACACCAAAAATAAATAAATGGGACACGATCAAGCTGAAAAGCTTCTGCACAGCTAAAAGTACCCAAATTAAAGCAAGCAGAAAGCCTTTGGAATGGGAGGATATATTTGCAAGACATAAATCTGACACAGGGCTGAAAACTAGAATCTAAGGAGAACTGAAACTGATCAACAAGAAAGGGGCAAACAACCCCATGTATAAGTGGACAAAAGACTTGAACAGAAACTTCTGTGAAGAAGACAGACTTGAACAGAAACTTCTGTGAAGAAGACAGACAAATGGGCAAAAAACACATGAAAGAGGTCATTGTTGGAAGTGCCTGTGGCAAAGTGGATAGGGCCCCATATACCAAGGGTGGTGGGTTCGAACCAAGCCTTGCCAAACTGCAACAAAAAATAGCCAGGCGTTGTGGCGCCTATAGTCCCAGCAATTTGGGAGACTGAAACAAGAGAATCGCTTAAGTCCAGGAGTTGGAGGTTGCTGTGAGCTGTGACTCGACGGCACTCTACCAAGGGGAATAAAGTGAGACTCTGTCTCAAATAAAAACAAAAAGAAAAAGAAAAATGCTCATTGTCCCTAATCATCAGATAAATACAAATCAAAACCACCCTGAGATATCACCTAACCCCAGTGAGACTAGTCCACATCTCAAAGTCTCAAAGCTGCATATGCTGGCCTGGGTATGGAGAGAAGGAAATACTTTTGCATTGCTGGTGGGATTGCAAAATACAATCTCTATGGAAAGAAGTATGGAGAATTCTCAAAGAACTAAAAGTTGACCTCCCATTTGATCCTGAAATCCAATTACTAGATTTCTACCCAGAAGAAAAAAAAATCATTTTACCACATGGACCTTTGTACTGGAATGTTTATTGTAGCTCAGTTCACAATTGCCAAGACATGGAAGCAACCCAATGCCCATCAACTTATGAAGGGATTAACAAACTGTGGCATATATATGCCATGGAGTACTCTTCAGCCGTAAGAAAAGATGGAGACTTTACATCTCTAGTGTATACCTGGATAGAGTTGAAACACATTTGTTTTAGTAAAGTATCATAAGAATGCAAAGAAGTATCGAATGCACTCAATACTAATATGAAATCAATATATAAATAACTACAGGCTTACATGAAATACAGTCTAGTGAGGGGGAAGGAAAAGAAGGGAGGTGGAGGGGAGAGGAGGGAGTATGATTGGTAGATTCTCACCTAATGTGTGTAATATGAGGGTCTTCAGCAAGCCCCCTGGGCAAAGGGCTCAACTACAACTTGCAGCTCACCTTAGAAATGAAAACAATGTAAACTAAATGTTTGTACCCTCATGTTAATCTGAAAAATAGACATATACATGGAACGTATATTTTAGATTTGGCTTGTGTGCAGAATAACTTTCAAATGGAATCTCATGCAAAATGGGACTCTTCATTGGGTAGAAGGTAAAATTCTGCGACTCTGCCAGGGTAACATGATTAAACATTCATGTTACCCGCAATCAGTTTCTGACCTCTCTTTCAGCACCACATGTAACAGATTGTGTGGGCGATTGACAGCTTTTTGGCAAGAGGCAGAACAAAGAAAGGGAGAGCAGTATCTGGAGCAGAGGGACCCTTTGACCAGGCTAAATTAAAGAGGAATGAACAATGTTAACTGCGAGCAGGATCAAGAGAGGTGATCCATTGACTGATCTTCAACTAGAAGGGAGAAGATATTCCATTTAATTAGCAGTGGAGTGGACATGGTTCTGAGAGTTTGGAAGACAAGGTTTCAAGATATGGTATTCCTTTAGCAAGCTAGTGACCCTGGTCAACTCACTTCACCTCTCTGGGCCATAATGAGCTCAACTTGTCACCCTCTGAAATTTTAAGGAGTACTGACTCTGAAGGATTAGTTTTGACGTCTATTGATGTTACCTCTCTTGCTTAATCTTTACATCAATGGAGATATTCATTGTAATACTGGGGAAGAATGTATTTTAATGCCCATGGAATTACTACTTCTGAGGAAGTGATAGAGAGGTGTTTATCAAAGTCATCTTGCTTATAGCAATAAGAAATGTCAGCAGAGGAAAAGAAAAAGTTAAGAAACAATCAAGTGTCTTATAATTTGAGTCTAAAAGATGCTGCCTGAGAGGAGACCATTCATATTAAGGGAAACTCTACTCTTCCAGATCCCATCAGACAACATTACATGTTCTGCACAGATTTTACTGCTTATTTGACTGTTCTTGATGAAAAATACCCAATTACTGAAAAATACTGAATGATTTGGGACTCACTAAAATGTATTTTTTGATGGCCATTAAGAAATAAAAAAGCAGTGCCTTAAACTGTGGGTGGAAAATCACTTTAATATTGCCAAGGTTCTAGAGAGCCATTGCACAGCATTTAAAACAAACCTGTTTGTTTCATTTCATTCCTTCTTTTATTCAGATAGCAAATATTTGTTGAATAGATATGAGTTAAGCCACACTGAATATTGAATATAATGAATTAGACATAAACCCTCTCTTTAGGAGCTTACTGCTTATCTGGGATAAATAAAGTATAGCCACACTAATGAGGAAACAAGGGATAAAGTGCTCATTTCCCACGTAAACTAGATAGAAGTGTAAGGTCAGCGAATGCTCTCTGCAGCTGACTGCTACAACTTGATCCCAGCTCTACTATTCACCAGCTGTATTACCTTGAGTAAGTTATTTAGATTCTTTCTGTGCCTAGGGCTCAACAGTGTTAAATTAAGGTACTTACAATAATACCTGCTGCGAACTAGCCTATGTTCTTAGAAATCAGAATAACAGTTACCTCTGGGGATGAGGGAAGGAAAAGTGATTTTTAAAAAGAGCTGAAAGAGGTTTCTGAGATCTTGATAATGTTGTTTTTTGGTTGTATATGTTAGTTAAAATGGTATGTTTTCTTTGAGAAAATTCAACAAGCTGTAGACTGATGACATTTTTACTTATATATTGATTTTTTTTAAACGAAAGTGTTGTAAAATTCAGGTCCTCCTTCCTGTCATGTTCAAAACAAACATTACTTGCACTCAAAACACAAATCTTAGTGACTTAAAAGTGGGAGCCATCACTTCCGACTGGGGCAGTGGACAATGATTTCAGAAAATGAGAACAGTTGACCTAGATCCTCAAGATAGTTGGGTTATGAGCATACAAACAGATGAAGATCTTTTATTATTATTATCATTATTATGTTGAGATAGACTCTCACTATGTCACCCTTGGTGGACTGCCATGGCATCACAACTCACAGCAACCTCAAACTCTTGGGCTTAAGCGATTCTCTTTCCTCAGCCTCCAAAGTAGCTGGGACTACAGGCACCCGCCACAACACCTGGCTATTTCTTGGTTGTAGTTGGCCCGGGCCGTATTCAAACCCACCAGCTCCGGTGTATGTGGCTGGCACCCTAGCCACTAAGCTACAGGCACCAAGCCAAAGATCTTTTATTTTGAAAAAAGTTTACTTTGTATTCATAAAAAGTATAATGAATCAGGATATGAGCTATGAAGTTAGATCTCAGTCTGAAGATCAGCTCCATGGTTTAGTATTTGTCTTGCGTTGCCTAATGCAAACTAAAACCCTTTAAAGCACTTTCCTTATTTATAAAGTGGGGATAAAAGTCCCTCCTTCGTACTTGGGTCATTATTGAGTCTAAATGTTATAGCATATACAATGTCCTTCTCGAAGATTAGACAAGCTGGTGGTGATGATGTAATACAGTGACATCTGCCGGAGCCAGTACATGCAAGATTTGTTTTGTATAATGGGTAGTGCCAAACTTCCAGTTTCTCCTAAAGAGATTTAATTCATGTAGTTTACAGTTCTTATTTCCCCCCACAGACTTTAAAGATACTAGATTAGTAATTACAACCAAGATACTTTAGATTTACTGGAATGGAAAAATAGTGTGAGATTACAGGCTCATGTTTTTCTTCTAGTTTGTATTTTATTTACATTAATCATTAACATTACATTTTGGGTTCCATTTTTATCTTATCTGGTGTTATAGTTGTGAATTTAATTTAAATTTGATAAAGATAGTAATTACATCTTTTCTTTCCATTCCTTTGAAATTTAAAATTTTATAAAAAGGCATACACATAGCTTGGTATAAAATCTTACTGAACATCTCAAGCTCAGAGTGAATTATTTATTATAAATAGTCACAAAAAGCTAATTACAAAAACAATTGATATCCAGTGAGGTTGCATTATCAAGATGTGTTTTGCAAGAGTGTCTACCAGAGTTACATTATGACAATCAGAAACACTGGATTTGCCATTCTTGCTTTGTGTAGAAATCAGTGTAAGGGAAATTTCAGTTAATTCATGTGGTCATTCATTCACCCAGCACTAGTTAGTGCATATCTGCCCACATTTGTGGCTCAGGTACATTATACAGATTATTAGATAATTTTTCCAGACTCCTTCAGCCAATTCCTCTTCCAGGGAGCCACATTGCCCTTCTTGTCCTTCCAAGGTCCTCTGAGCTCTTTGTGCGATTGTCTGTACTGGGAATGTCTTCCTTTCCTATTCTCTACCTGTTCTAAGCTTTTTTCTGGTATGGCCGTGCTCTTCCTTGACCCCTTTCCTACTAGATGGTCTTTCCTACATGGCTCCAGTTCCCTTTATGCTTCAATAACTCTATTGCTTCTTCTTGCTCTTTGTGTTTCTGGAATGAGAATGTGTTCCTACTGTTTCTAGCCTTCGTGTGCCTCCATGTCCCATAACGCTGTTCACACACGTGTGTGTAGCTTCTCTACATGTCATTTCTGGAGTCAGACTTTGGTTCCTAATCAGGGTCTGGCTCGCATAGGATGTGTAGTAGGCGACTCTGCTAAAACTCTTCAGATCAAATTATAATGATCTATTTAAATACATTTTTCTTTACAAGGATCTTCTGATAGTCAAGAATTTCTGCTTTCCTTTGTGCAGAATAGTACCTAGCATGTAGTGGAATTAAATAAATGTTTTCTACAAAACATAAGTGAATACAATCTATATCTACATACATGTTTTCCAACTAATTTTATGTAACACCTGAAGAGCTTAAAGTCTCCCAGGTGATGTATGATACTACAGGATAAACAGTAAGTGGTAAGTGCCATGAAATTCAGTATTCAGGAGAAAGCAGTTATCATGAAACTTTTTATAAGCATTGGTTTTGGATCTTAAGGATTTTTTTTTAGGTATAACTGGTGACTTTGAGAGAGGTTGAAATTTGTTGCTTGGCTTGTCTGATATTTTTTACCCTTTTTTGTTTTTATCATAACAGCACAATTGATTTGCATGTGAGCAAACACCCACCCATCTCTGGCTTCAGGAGTGGACAAGCAATCAAAGGCTGCGGTCAGAACTCCATAACCTCCAGTCACAGTGACCAGCTCAGAAATTGACAGAGGACCTAAGCTGGACAGTTCAGAGCCTGGTTGGGGAGCTAGGCAGTGTGCTCCTCAGATACCCTCGACTGCATCCTTCTCTCCTCTTTTTGTTGTATATGCCGACTGTGCAGTTTTCCTCTCCAATCTGAGGTATGAGTATAGTAACATAGCATGGGGGCTGGATTCTGGCCTCCTCAGAGGAACACCAAACAATGGAAATATGAGGGACAAGAAGATTTCACTGCCTTTCTTCTTGTTCTGGTTTATTCAAATTTTCTCCATCTTTGTGGGACATCCTATGTGCCTACCGTACATGCCAACTGTGAGTACTATAACCACGTCTCTGGTTATAAGTTTGTATTGCATCCTAGCCTCACTTTTATTTTTTTCTCTGCCTTCATGTACCTGATTTGAACCTCTCACAAAAAGTGTTAGCACCTTAATCCCGCCTTCAAACTTTGCTTTCTGGGCAACTCCGTCTCAGCCCAAGCCTTATTTGATACATGAGCTATTCAGAAAGAACTTCTGCTAGTTTGCAAAACACAAAACTTAGAAAATGAGTTTGAGAATAAAGTTGGCAGAAAAACACAGAGATAAAGGATGGGGACAGATTCCGGAGGATATGATTCAAGGACCTGGATATATATTTGATTAATGTGAGACTTTTTACTAGATTTTTTAGATATATCAAACATGTTATGTCCTTTATTCAATGTTTTGCATGAGTTATTTCTCTCTGTTTTGCAACGACAAAATCTTGTATAGATATTTTAATTTTAGGAGCAATGGAAAAACCTATGTAGTCCACATGACACCTTTACATTTATGGTAATTCTTATAGCCCTGAGTTTAGAAAAGATGAATATACCTACTGTGCTTTGAACTTATTTCAAAAATAATTTAATTAATGATATTTAAAATTTTTTGCAGCACACCTAAGATCCTCTCAGGGCACAGTATGCCGCAGCAAACCAGTTGATAATCACTTGTTTAGAAACACTGAGAGATAAGATTGGAAAGGCTGGTTGAGACTAAGAGTTGAGTTATATTGAATGTCAAATTAAAAAATTGGGTTTCTTTCTTTTAGAAAGAATGCAAGGGAGCTGTTTGAATAAAAGAAGGAAAGTTTAAAAGACATATCTTTAAGGGAAAAGATAAATAGAAATCTGTACTAGTTTTCTATTTTTAACATAACAAATGATTACAAACTTAGTGGCTTGAAACAATAGAAATTTATGTTGTGGTTGTGGAGGTTGGGGATCCAAAACCAGTTTCACTGGGCTAAAGTGAAGGTGTCAGCCAAGCTGTGTCCTTCTGGAGGCTCTAGGAAAAAATCACCTCCTTTCCTGTTCCAACTTGTAGAGGCTGCGCACATTCCTCCGTCTGTGACCTCCTTTCATCGTCGAAGAAGACAGCAGTGGCTGGTTGACTCTTTCTCATGCGTGTTATCACTCTAACTTGAATTTTGTACCACCATTCTCCACTTTTACGTTTATTTATTTTTTCTGTGAATTTAACTTCATTTATAAATAGGGTCTTTGCAGATGATCAAGTTAAGATGCAATGGGGTGGGTCCTAATCCATGAGGGCATAGGGGCAGACACACACACAGGGATAACACCAGAGGAAGACAAAGGCAGACATCAAGGAAAGACAAAGATTCCCAGCAAACTATCAGAAGCGAGGCAAGGACCATGGGACAGACTGTCCCTCACAGCCCTCAGAAGGAACCAGTCCTGCTGACCTCCACTTCTTGACTCCTGGCCTCCAGAACTGTGAGACAATAAATTGCTTTTGTTTAAACCATGCAGTGTGTGGTATTTTGTTTTGACAGCACCGGCAAACTAATGTGCCTGTCACTAACATACCCTGTATAATTCTTTTTCTTGGCACAAATCACAAATCTCCACAATGGGAAAACTGCTCAGATGTACACGAAACAATGTAAATGATCAAGTCATATGTCATATTTAACAAGATTATGTCCCCAGCAGAGGTCAATTTACCATGAAATCAATGAAATTTAAGCTTTCATATTCCTCAGTTATATGAACTCCTTCTAAGGCTCAGTATCTAATGTTTTATTCTTTTTTAAAATTCTTTTAATTTTTTTGTATTAAGTCAAATACAGATAGATCATGAATACATTTATGCATATGTGGGGGTACAATGTGTTAATTTTTTTTATACAATCTGATGTGGTTAGATCAAACCAATCAATATAGCTTTCACCTCATTTACTTGATTATTGTGTTAAGACATTTATGTTCTACACTTGACAGATTTGACTTGTACCCTCGTCATATGCTCCATAGGTGTGGTCCCACCTTTTACCCTCACTCCCCCCTCTGCTCCCCAGGGACGCTATGAGTTCAATGGGCCTATGCAGATAATCCAAGACCTTCTCCTTATTTTAAGATCAGCTGATTAACACTTGAATTCCATCTGCTATCACTATTCCTCTTTGCCATGTAGTGAACATATTAACAAGTACTAGGAAGTAGGAATTGGACATCTTTGGGAGGCCATTATTTTGCTTTCCACACTTAGAAAAAAGTGTCCCTGGAATATTGGTCTATTCAGCCGTATCAAAACCAGCTTTACCCTTTATAGGAATAAAAGATAATCATTTTGGGTTCCACCAAAATGATTTTTGCAGGGAAAAAAAACCCTGAAAGTATTGAAAATGGTACAGGGATCCATTTGAAAGTTAATATCAGAAATGTAACTTTCCTTTGTTTATTTGTATAGTTTGAAAGTAGTACTAATAAAACTTATACAGTTTGAAAATAGGTCCTAAATAAAACTCCTTAACTATGAATTTCATCTGCAAAGTTTCCTTTGCCACGTGAAATAGCATAGTCACAGGTTCATGGAATTAGGACATGCATATCATGGGAAAACCAGTATTCTTCCTATCACAGAATTTTGTGTATATTATTTGCATTAGAATGATTGAATCCTTAATTATAAATGCCAAGGACATATTAAAACTTTTGGTGACTCATGTCATAGGCCATATTTTCAAACTGCTCATATGGAAATTTAGTGGAGCTAATATTCACTCAACATTTACTGAGTGCCAGAATGGGGTTGAGCAAAATGCACAACAAAAATAAAACAACTAAGTGACAGGTAGGAATTACTTTAATCCCATTTTATAGATGAGAAAGTTAGATGAAAGTAGATGTCAGATGGGTTGTCCATGTTCACTCCCATTGTAAGCGATACGTCAAGAATTTGAGACTAAATTTGTTTCAAAACTTAATGACCTTTAAAGGGCATAACATAATATTTTTTTGGTATAAAATCATTTTAATTCTCACTATTTTAGAGTAATAGGTTATATGGTCAGGAGAGCTCAAGTAATATATAAACTAAGTAGTAGTCTTTTATATGTATTATGTAGTTTCAATATTTTGAAGTTCAATACCTGTTAAAACAACAATAAAAAAATTTGTGATATTTGTCAAAATATTACAAATCAAATTATAAGTGTATTTTAGGGATTTTTTAAATCAGTGAGACAAACATTGATTTACCTGGATATTAAAAGTATTTTTATAGTGGTCTCACTATTTTGAGCCTTCTGCTTGAAGAATCTGAAGATGAAAGATTGCAATCTCCTTTTCTGCAGACATTTAATATTATAAAATATAAATTATTACAAATAAAAATGATTAAGTGATTATAGAATCTGGGGTAAGTCTTGACAAGGATTTGAAAATTGGCATTTTTTTCCAGCCTCTGCTTGATACACATGTTTATGAAAGCATCCACTTTAAGTGAAGGATTGAAAATTGCTTCAGAGATAGCGTGCAAAATATCACATTCTTTTCTTAGTATAGTCTTTATAAAAATCTACCTTGCAGTCACTATTTACCATGATCAGTCAATATTCAGTCTTTGAAAAAAGAACATTAGCTTGTTGAACTATAATTCAAAATAAGTCACAATTTAATCTTATTTTAAAAACACTCTAGTTAATTGTAATTAATGTTTGACAATCTGAAAGACATCTGTTATATTAACATAATGGTCTTATCACACGTGAAGTGCTGCATATTAAAGACTCAGCAGAGTTGAATTATGGGTATCTTAAAAATAAAAGAAGAAAACCTTTCCACTATTTTCTAAACAAATAGGATTTTTTTCTCTTAACACAATAATTAATGAAATATATATGATCCCCTAAAAGAGTAATAAATATCCTGCTGTTTTGTTACAAATTTGATCATTCTAAAGACAGTTTGGTTCTATGTTTTACAATTTGGAAGTCATTAACATACTCTGTAATTTCATAAATTTACTCATTGCCAGCTGTGATTGTTGGAAGTCACTTAGATTCTTAGATTATTCCATGCTATTTTAAATAATATTCTAAATAAACAAATAAATGAATGAAGGCAACTCCCTGTACCAGAGTTCAAGGATGCTGTTAAAGCCCCATAGCAGTGGTCTCCAACCTTTCTGGCCGAGACACTAGTTTCCTGGAAGACAATTTTTCCATGGACTGCTGAGGAGGGTGGTTTTAATATGAGTCTGCAAGCAATTGATTTATCATGGACTTTGTGCAGTCAGACCGCCTTGCTCATGATAATCTTTATTTGCAGCTGTTCCCAGCACTAGCATCACTGCCTCACCACCACATCAGATCATCAGGCATTAGATTGATAAGGAGCACTAAACCTAGATCCTTCATGTGTGCAGTTCACAATAGAGTTCACACTCTTGTGAGAATCTAACGCCACCGCTGATCTGACAGGATGCGGAGCTCAGGCAGTGATGCTAGCAATTGGGATCAGCTGTAAATATAGATGAAACTTCACTAGTTTGCCGCCACTTACCTCCTACTGGGTGGCCCTTTTCCTAATAGGGACCACAGTCCTGTGGGAAAGTCTCTTTTTCTTCTTCTTTTTTTTTTTTCTTGCAATTTTTGGCTTGGGCTGGGTTTGAACCCACCACCTCCGGTATATGGGGCTAGCGCCCTACTCCTTTGAGCCACAGGTGCCACCTAGGAAAGTCTCTTCTTTCATCATTCAATATAAAATGCCATAGTGCCAAGGTGGAGAAACGCTTACATAAATCAATAATAAAAATCAAAAAGCAGATTTTAATACATCAGTATATTGGCTCAGTAACTGTGACACATGAAACATACACAGGCAGACTTTAAAAACGCAAACAAATCTGTACGAATCTGTCCTCTATTCACTCTAAAGATTTGTATTTATAAAAAGTTGTTTTCAAATGTAGTGTATAACTTATCTTCTAAAGCAAAGGAAACTAACAGTGATGAATTTTCAAAGGATTCACCTCACTAGTGTTTGTTTCTCTCCCTATTAAAAAAATTCAAAAGCTGAAATAAAGACACTAATTTGCTGTATTAAAATGATAGTAGTAAGTAAATAATTTTAAACTGGGCCAGTGTTAATGGATGATGGACACTTATTAGAATTGGTTTGAATATTTTATTTAAGCTTTCTGTTTGGAAATCTTATCTGGAAATCTTGCCGATACATCAGATTTTCAGGATCTATAAATTTAACTTTACATATAGTTGATCCTGCATTACTCAAGTGTTATGTAACACATGCCTGAAACATAGAAGTCACTTACATCCTGTATGTAATTTCATAAATATATGCTCAATTAGTTTGCTGTGGACAGTGAGAAAAAAAAAAAAAAGATATGAAAATCCTTTATAAAACTACAAACCAGGGTGGCGCCTGTGGCTCAGTGAGTAGGATGCTGGTCCCATATACTGAGGGTGTTAGGTTCAAACCCAGCCCCGGCCAAACTGCAACCAAAAAATAGCTGAGTGTTGTGGTGGCTGCCTGTGGTCCCAGCTACTCAGGAGGCTGAGGAAGAGAATCGCCTAAGCCCAGGAGTTGGAGATTGCTGTGACCTGTGATGCCACAGCACTCTACTGAGGGCAACAAAGTGAGACTCTGTCTCTTAAAACAACAACAACAACAACAACAAAAACTACAAACCACTATTTAGAGACATTGGCTAAAATATTTCTACCTTTCCTACAACAACAACAAAAAACTACAAACCACTATTTAGAGACATGGCTCTTCATATTTCTACCTTTCCTACACATTTCCTTTTTCCACCTTCTGTGCTTGGCTACTTCTGACATGTATGTGTGCATGTGAACACATACAGCATAAAACAATCTAATGTGTAAATTAAAACTATCAAAACTTATCTAAGCATCTAAGATTAATAGCCAATGGTTACTGCATGCTAGGTATGGTTCTAGATACCGCCAATCTCCTATTTTGTTTAAATAACCTCATGACAGAAGTGTTTTAACTCTGCAGCGTAATATTCCTCATTCTTTTAACAATTCCCAGAAAACATTTCTCTAATGGTCTCCAAAGTAGATAACTACATGATGGCTCGTCTACTTGCTTGGAATATTCCTTCAAATTTGGGGGTTTAGTTCTACCATTAAGGATTAAACCCAAAGTCATATCTTATAGAGGAAAAAAAAGTCACTCTTCTCTTAGCTATAGGAGCTCTTTTTTCTCTTTATCTCAATTAAATTTTTTGAGAAAGATATTCAATGTATCAGATAACTTTACTCCACCCTAAAACTTAATCACTTAAAACAGCAACTATACACATGTATGAGCTTTTGCTTTTGTAGTTTGGCAATTTGAGTTGGGCTCAGCTACATGATCTTTTAAGTCTTGGCTGGATTTACTCAGGCATCTGTGGCTCTGCTTTAGAAGTTTGGCTGGCCGTTGGCTGCAGTGATGGGAGAAACTGGGCCATGTGCCTCTTGTCATCCAGCAGACCAGCTCAATTTATAGCAATTTGGCAAGTTCTGAAGAGTGAGCTGGCACAAAGCCACTTCTGTTGCACTCTGTCAAAACAAGTCACATGCATGATGCAGATTCAAGATGATGGATGTAAATTCTAACTCTTCATAGGAGGAGCCACACAGTTGCATTGCAAAGGCTCCTGTATACAGGTAGGGGAGTAATTGTAGTCATGCTTCCAACCAATCTATCCAGCCCAGTAACATGCCATATAATCTCTTTGAAGTTAAGCACGTTGTTTTATACAAGGTCCTGCAATGTAGTAAAGGTTCAATGTAAGCTTTATATCAGCAAGTATTTGTTTTTAACTGTGCACTTTTCTTTTATTCTTGGTTTAAAATGATTAAAAAGGGGGAATCTAGGTCACAACTCATTCCTTGGTCTGACAACAATTATTTTGGATCTTAAATCAATACTTGTCTGTTTCTAAGAATTAGTAGAATGATTTGTCAAAAAGAATATATTTTAGAGGTGAGTGTCCACCCATGCATGATACTTGAAATCAATTCTTTTTAAGTTATTTACATTTTCTTGGAAGACTAGCTAGCAACATACATCAAAGTCAGAAGTACATATCCTTTGATCAATTCTAAGTGTAGTAACTAAGCCAAAAAATGTTTGGTCTTAAAATCAACAATGGAATGTTAAAAAGATTTTGATGGTATTAATCTTTATAATATGTACTTCCCTTTAATTTTGTCTGAAAGTTTGTGAGATCGGATACTGTTTTTTTTTTTTTTTTTTTTTTAATGTCTGGTTTATTTCGCTGAGCATAATGTCCTCTAGCTCTGCAGTCCCCAACCCCAGGCCATGGATCAGTACTGGTCTGTGGCGTGTTATGAACCAGACCACACAGCAAGAGGGGAGAGGAAAGATAGCCCCAAAATTTCATCTGCATTTACAGCCACTCCCCATTGCTCTTATTACCACCCGAATGCCTCCTGTTAGATCAGTAATAACATTAGATTCTTGGAAAGAGCAGGAACCCCACAGTAAACTGTGTATGCCAGGGATCTAAACTGTGAGCACCTTATGAGATTCCGATGCCTTATGATCTGTGATAAATGTAATGCACATGAATCATCTTGAAACCATCTCTCCCTCCACCCCTAGTTGTGAAAAAATTGTCTTCCATGAAAATTAACATGTATCACAATTTCTTAACGTGTCAATAGATATTTCTGCTGATTCCATATCTTGGCTATTATGACTAATGTAGGATTGCAAAGGATTGCAGACATCTCTTTGATATACTGATTTATATCCTTTGGATATATACCTAATAGTGGGATTGCTGGACCATGGGGTGGTTCTATTTTTAATTTTTTAAGGAAACTCCATAAGGGTTATAACAATTCATATTCTGCCTACAGAACACAGAGTTCTGTTTTTTCTACATCCTTGCCAACACTTATGTTTTGACTTTTGAATAACAGTCGGTCTAATAGGTGTGAAGTGATATCTCATTGTAGTTTTGATTTGTAGTTTCCTGATTATTAGTGATTTTGAATACATTTAGTCTACTTTTCCCTAAAATCAGAATCTGCATGTATTATTTTGAGAAATATCTATTCAGGTAAATTCCCAAGTATTTCATCTTCTTTGGCACAACTGTAAAGGGAATAGAGTTCTTGGCTGTTTTTTTGGCTTGACTATTATTGGTATATATAAAAGCTACTGTTTTGTGTGTATTGATTTTGTAGCCTGAGACGCTACTGTATTCCTTGATCACTTTGAAGAGTTTTGTGGTTGAATCCCTGGGGTTTTCCACAAATCATATCATCAGCGAAGAGTGAAAGTTTGAACTCCTCTGACCCTATTTGTATACCCTTGATCACCTTTTCTTGCCTGATTGCAATGGCTAAGACTTCCATTACAAGATTAAAAAGCAGTGGAGACAGTGGGAAATCTTGCCTGGGTCCTGATCTGAGTGGAAATGTTTTCAATTTTACTCTATTCAATAGATATTGGCTGTCAGTTTGCCATAGATGGCCTCTATCAGTTTCAGAAAAGTCCCTTCTATACCTATTTTCTTGAGTGTTCTGATCAAGAAAGGATGCTGGATATTGTCAAAAGCTTTTTCTGTATCTAATCATATGGTTTTTGTTTTTTAGTTTGTTTATGTGATGTATTATATTTGTAGAGTTATGTATATTGAACCAACCTTGAAACCCTGGGATAAAACCCACTTGGTCATGATGTATAATTAGTTTGATGTGTTGCTGGATTCTGTTTGCTAGCATCTTATTGAATATTTTTGCATCTATGTTTATTAAAGATACTGGTCTATAATTTTATTTTCTTGTTGGGTTTTTCCTGATTTGGGGATCAGGGTGATATTTGCTTCATAGAATGTGTTGGGAAGTATTTCTTTTTTTTCGATGTTTTGGAAAAGGTTAAGTAATATAGGTACTAGTTACTCTCTATAAAGGTTTGGTACAATTCTGATGTGAAGCCATCTGGTCCCAGACTCTTCTTTTTTGGGAGATTTTGTATAATTGATTATATTTCAGTCCTTGATATAGGTCTGTTCAGCATTTCCAATTCTTTCCGATTAAGTCTAAGAAGTTGGGATGTGTCCAAGTATTGGTCAGTTTCTTTCAGATTTTGGTATTTCTGAGAATAAAGTTTTTGTAGTATTCATTAATTTTTTTTTTAATTTCTGAGGTGTCTGTTTTTGTTTGCCTGTGTCATTTCTGACTGATGATACTATGGACTTTAATTTTCTATTTTTGGTTAGATTGGCCAAAGGTTTATCAATTTTGTTGAATTTTTCTTTTTTTTTTTTTTTTTGCAGTTTTTGGCCAGGGCTGGGTTTGAACCCATCACCTCTGGCATATGGGGCCAACGCCCTACTCCTTTGAGCCACAGGCACAACTTTTTGATTCATTAATCTTTTGAATAATTCTTTTGTTTTTGATTTCATTTAATTCTGCTCTAATTTTAGTTATTTCTTTTCTTCTGCTGAGTTTGGGGTTGGAATGTTCTTCCTTTTCCAGTTGCTTAAGATGTCTCATTAAGTTATTGACTTCCTCTATTTCCGTTCTCTTGAGGAAGGCTTGCAATGCTATAAATTTCCCACTCAGGACTTCCTTTGCAGTATCCTATAGGTTCTGATAATTCTTGTCTTCATTATTGTTTTGTTTCAAAAATTTTGCAATTTCCTTCTTAATATCATCTATGGCCAGCTATCATTTAGCATAATGTTATTTAATTTTCATGTCATTGTATGAGTATGCAGATACCTGTTATTGATGAGTTCAACTTTTATTGCATGATGATCTGAGAAAATAATTTTATACTTTAAATTTTCTGAGGTTAGACTTGTGACCTAAGATGTGATCAATCTGAAGGATGTTCCATGGGCTGATGAGAAGAATGTGTATTTAGTTTTGTTAGGATGAAATGTTCTGTAGATGTCTGTTACATTCAATTATTGTATGGTGAAGTTTAAGTCCAAAATTTCTTTAGTTTCTTATTGGAGGATCTATCCAACACTGCCAAAGGGGTGTTAAAACCTCCAACTATTATGGTGCTGGAATATATTAAATTGCTCATGTCTGTTAGTGTCTCCCATATAAATTGAGGAGCATTCTAGTTGGGCACGTGAGAATTATGAAACTCTGAGAAAAGAAATAGCTGAAGATGTTAACAAATGGAAAAACATACCATGTTCATGGCTAGGAAGAATCAACATTGTTAAAATGTCCATATTACCTAAAGCAATTTACAAATTTATGCAATCCTTATCAAAGCACCACCATCATATTTTAAAGATCTGGAAAAAATAATATTTCATTCTATATGGAACTAGAAAAAACCTCAAGGCTAGGACATTACTCAGAAATAAAAAATCAGGAGGAATCATGCTACCAGACTTCAAACTATACTATAAATCTATAGTGATCAAAACAGCATGGTGTTGGCACAAAAATAGAGGTAGATGTATGGAAAAGAAATAAGAACCAAGAGATGAACCCAGATACTTATCTCATTTGATCTTTGATAAGCTTATCAGAAATATAAATTGGGGGAAAGATTCCCTATTTAACAAATGGTGCTGGGAGAATTGGCTGGCGACTTGCAGAAGACTGAAACCAGACCCATACTTTTCATAATTAACAAAAATTGACTCTCACTGGATAAAAGATTTAAACTTAAGACATTAAACTACAAAGATTCTTGGAGAGAGTGTAGGAGAAACACTTGAAGAAATTGGCCTGGGAGAATACTTTATGAGGAGGACACCCCGGGGAATTGAAGCAACTCTAAAAATACATAACTGGGATCTAATCAAACTAAAAAGCTTCTGGACAGCCAAGAACATAGTAAATAGAGCAAGCAGACAGCCCTAAGAATGGGAGAGGATATTTGCAGGTTATGCTTCTGACAAAGGTTTGACAACCAAAATCCACAGAGAACTCAAACTTATTAATAAGAAAAGAACAAGTAATCCCATTTCATTGTGGGCAAGGGATTTGAACAGAAGCTTCTCTGAAGATGATAGGTGAATGGCCTACAAACACATTTAAAAATGCTCATCATCTCTAATCATTAGAGAAATGCAAATCAAAACCACTTTGAGATAGCATCTAACTCCCATAAGAGTGGCTAACATAACAAAATTCCCAAACTACTGATGTTGGCATGAATGTGGAGAAAAGGGAACACTTACACACTGCTGGTGGGAGTACAAGCTAACACGTCCCTTTTGGAAAGAAGTATGGAGAATCCTCAGGGATCTAAAAGTAGACCTGCCATTTGACCCTGCAATTCCTCTACTAGCTGTATATCCGAAAAACCAAAAATCACTTTATAACGAAGATATTTGCACCAGATTGTTCATTGCAGCTCAATTCATAATAGCCAAGTCATGGAAGAAGCCCAAGTGCCCATGGACCCATGAATGGATTAATAAATTGTAGTATATGTATACCATGGTATATTGTGTGGCCTTAAAAAAGATGGAGACTTTACCTCTTTTACATTTACATGGATGGAGCTGGAACATATCCTACCTACATTGTAAAGTATCTCAAGAATAGAAGGAAAAATATCCAATGTCCTCAGTACTATTATGAAACCAATTTACAATCACTCACACTTTCATATGAAGAATAGATTATAACTATGGCCCAAGATGAAGGAGAGAGGAGGGGGAATAGAAAGGGAGGAGGAGGTCAGATCAAGGAAGGGTGAATGGTGGGATCACACTTATGGTGCATAATGCAAGGGTACATGTCAGATCTATTAGTATAGAGTATAGATGTCTTAATACAATAATTAAGTAAATGAGATGAGGTATATATTAAGCAGTGTGAGGTAAGCATTCCTAATTCTATACGAAATCAGCACATTGCATCCTATAAATGCATTAATATATACGTGATCTCTGTGTTTATGATTTAATAAAAAAAAGAAAAATATCTATTCATGTCTTTTGCCCATTTTTTAATCAAATTATGTGTTTTTGCATTATTGGGCCATATGAGTTCTTTATATATATTTTTATATTAACTCATTATTGAATATATGATTTTGAATATTTTCTTCTAAGTCATATTTTCCCCTTTTATCTGGATGAATATTTTTTTTACTGTGAAGACACTTTTAGTTTACTAGTCCCACTTGTTTATTTTTGCTTTTGTTGCCTGTTTTGGTGTCATATTCAAAACATCTTTGCCAAGACCAGTGTGAAGAGACTTTCCCTCTGTGTTTTCTGATGTTTTCTTTTATGTAAACTTCTAAAGAGTTTTATGGTTTCAGGTCTTACATTTAGGTCTTTGATCTATTTTGAGTTGCTTTTTGTCTCTGGTGTAAGAGAAGGGTCCAATATCATTCTTCTGCATGTGAATATTCAGTTTTCACAATATCCTCTGTTGAAAAGACTGTCCTGTCCTCATTCTTGATGTCCTTGTGAAAGATTAACTTATTGTATATGTATGAATTCATTTCTGGGTTCTCTGTTGTGTCCACTGATCTATGTGTTTGTTTTTACACCATACAGTTTTGATTACCATAGCTTTGTAATATAGTTTGAAATCAGTGAGAAACCTTCAGTTATGTTGAAATCAGTGAGAAACCTGCAGTTCTGTTCTTATTGTACAACATTACTTTGACTGTTTGTACTTTTTAATGATTCCATATGGAATTTAGATTGCTTTATCTATTCCTTGAAAAAAATGTCATTGGAACTTTGATAATAGTTTGCATTGAACCTAGAGATCAGTGGGTGAAGTATGGACGTTTTAACAACCCTAATTCTTCTATTACATATACACACAGAATATATTTTAATGATTTATACCTTCTTCAATTTCTCCAATGTCTTATAGTTTTAATCTATAAAGTCTTTCAACTGCTTAGTTAATTTATTCCTTAAATATTACCTTTGATGTTATTGCAAATATTCTTGTGCTTTTGATTTCCTTTACAATACTTCATTGTGGATGTAATTGCTACTGAGTTTTACAGATTGGTTTTATATCCTGCAATCTTACTGAATTTATTTGTTGATCTCAGCAGTTCTTTCATGGAGTCTTTAGGGTTTTCTGCAAATATGATCATGTTTTCTACAAACAGAGATGATTTTCTTTTTCCTTTATCATTGGCTGATTTTCCCCCTTTGTCTAATTGCTCTGGCTAGGACTTCCACTACTATGTTGAATAAAGGTGACAAAAGAAGGCATCCCTGTCTTATAGTGGATCCTAGAGAAAAACCTTCTAGCTTTCTCCCATTGAGGATATCTTTTGTGGGCTTTTCAAAATCCTTTTATTGTGTTGAGGTAAGTTCATTCTATACCTATTTTGTTGAGAATTTTTATCATGAATGGACATTGAATTTTGTTAAATGCCTTTCCCACATCTATTGAGAGGATTATGTGGTTTTTACCTTTCATTTTGTTAACTTTGTACATTGATGGATTGGTGTATGTTGAGCCAACTATGCATTTCATAGATACCACTAGATCAAGGTACTGTCAATGCTTTAGATACATTATCCCTTCTAGCCTGTAAGTCTGTTGCTGAATAATTTTCTGCTAGTCTCATGGAACTCTTTGTGCATAACAGATCACTTTTCTGTTGTGGCTTTCAAAATTATTTCTGACAATTTAAATGTCTCACATAAGTCTCTTTGGATTAATCTGAATTGTTATCTTTTGGGCCTCCTGGTCCTGTATGTTTATTTCCATCCCTATATTTGGGAAATTTTCACCCATTAGTTCTTTGAATAATCTTTCTGTCTTTTTGTTTTATGTTCTCATTATAGGATTCTCATAATCTGTATATTGGTCTGCTTTATAGGGCTTTACAAGCCTGTCGAGCTTTCTTTACTCTTTTTCATTCTAGTTTTCTTTCTTTCTGCTCCTCTGACTGGGTGATTTTGAGTTCACAATCCTTTCCTTTGACTAAGTATACTGTTCGACCTCTGCATTAAATTTTTTAGTTAAGTCATTGTATTCTTCAGCCTTCTTTTCTGTTTAGTACTTAATTTTTATGTGTCTCTGTTGAAATTCTCAGTTTGTTCATAAATTTTTTTATGACCTCAGTGAGCACCTTTATGACAATTATTTTTTAATTCTTTGTCAGAAAAATTACGCATCTCTCTGTCTCTCTCTCTTTTTTATTTTTATTTTTTTTTTATAGTTTTTGGCCAGGGCTGGGTTTGAACCCACCACCTCCGGCATATGTGGCCTGCGCCCTACCCCTTTGAGCCACAGGCACTGCCCCGTATCTCTTTTTTATAAGGATTGGTTTCTAGAGATTTATCTTATTCTTTTACTTAGAATATATTTTCCCATTTCTTTATTTTCCTTGATTGTGTGTTGGTTTACACACATTAGATAAAATAACCACTCTGCCCATCTTCACAAACTGGCTTTGTATATAGAAGATGAAACTCAGAAATCAGACCAGCTAGAGATTCTGGGTGCTTTCCAAACCTCTGTGCTTATCCCAACCACTGACTTTGTCCTAATGGCTCCCAGGAGCTTAGAGGATGCCAAATCCCCTCAGTGCATCAACACAGATGAAATAGAAACCAATCGCTTGAGTAGCATCCAGAAAATTCGAGATGTCAGATGTGTGGGCCAATTCCTTGTGTCCTCAGGGAGAACCTGGGACCTGGAGTTTACTGCCTGTTTACTCTGTTGTGAGAATACAGGTAAATGCCTGTATTCTCAGACTACACGCTCTTCCAAACCATTGATTTACTTTTGTTTCCTCCATGGGCCTAGCAAATACTGACCCCATCAGACCTCAGAGACAGAGAGGTTAGAGACCAGACCTCAGATAGCAGCTGGAGAAGCTAGATGCTTGCTTTTATCAATGGAGTGAGCTGGGGGAGGAGCCAAAGGAATTATTCATGTGCCTATTCAATTCCCAGGCCAAGGGATGTGCCCACGTGTCCATTTAATTTCCAGGAGACTAGTTATTTCCTGCTCTATCAGTTCCTAGTGACAGGCTAGTTAGAAGCCAAATCCTCTAGCAGCAGCTGGAAATGTCAGGACATTAGATGTGCATGCCAGCCTTTTCCGAGGAGAAGCTGGAAGTTGGGCTTTATTGCCTGCTTTCTCTGTGATGATTCAGGGCAAGAACCAAGGGGAGTGCTTGTGTATCTGTTTAAAACCATTTCTTTGTTCTCTGTAGTCTATGAATGCTGAGCCCCACTGGCTTCTACAGATATGTGAGTTAGGAGCCTTGGGTAGCAGCTATGAAATTTCTGGTGCTAGATGTATGGTCTAATCCTTTGCTCTTCAGGGAGAAGCTCAGAGTTGGAGGTTCGCTCCCACTTGTATGATGCTGTGCTGGGCATAGGGTTTGTGGCAGGAGTGTGACCCAACTTTTCACACTGATTTTAATGTGGACATTTTCTCAGTTGCCCTGTGCCCACGAGACTCAACACTTTCCCAGCTTTCTCTTCGAGGTAATTTATCCATGTGTAGCTGTTTATTCAGTGCATCTGGGCATGAAGGGAAGAGTCCAGAGCTTCCTATTCTGCTATCTTACTGACATCCCCAAGGATAATTTTTCAAATAATGATTATTTCCTCACAGAGTAGTGATGGTGTTGGGCCCTTCACCTTGAATAATGCCTATAGGCATTCATACAAGATGTTGGTGGTGGGAATGACACCTATAGGCACGTTTTGTTTTTGAGCGCTCCACAGTCAGAGGATTAAATAATTCTTCCCCAAAGTCCCTTACATTAAAATTCTGTTGATTGAATTTTTGTGCATCTGTTACTCTTATTATTGTCATTTATTTTCTTAATGTCTTTTTGTGTGCCTATATCTAGTAACTGACACTTTAAATTTGATACTGAATGTATTTTATAAACTAAGATATCAGATAGCAACTGTTATCATAATTGCAACAAAACAACAATATACATGTTCTGAGAGACTGTCCAAAGGATTCCCTTTTTTTTTTTTTTTTTTTTTGTAGAGACAGAGTTTCACTTTATCGCCCTCGGTAGAGTGCCGTGGCCTCACACAGCTCACAGCAACCTCCAACTCCTGGGCTTAAGCGATTCTCCTGCCTCAGCCTCCCGAGTAGCTGGGACTACAGGCGCCCGCCACAACGCCCAGCTATTTTTTGATTGCAGTTTAGCCGGGGCCGGGTTTGAACCCGCCACCCTCGGTATATGGGGCCGGCGCCCTACTCACTGAGCCACAGGCGACCCCCCAAAGGATTCCCTTTTAAGAAAGAATAATTAACTTCAATGTATGGCCACTGCAGTGCAAATTTTAGAAAATCTGAAATTTTTGTTTGTTTTTGCTTTCTTCCTGATACAAAATTGTGGGAGAAAAATTAACTTCTTCTAAGAAAAAAAGACACTCAGTGAGAGAATTTTTAACAGAAATAACATAAATGTTGCGTTTCACAGGGCACTTAAGAGTCTTAACAGTTGTAACTTTGAAGCACTGAGGAGAAAGAACTTGAGAGAACTTGAGAAATGTTAACATTTTCAAAGCAGTTTTCCTTCATGAAGTACATTTTTCCTGTCTTAATATGATGAAAAAATGGATCTAATTAGTCATCTTCCATGCATGTCTGGCTTAGATATTCTAAAAATTAGTATTTCTCTGGTTAACATATTTGTTTAAAAAAAGTTTCATGGAGGGAAAGTTAAAAGACATTCTAACCCTCATCTATATAAAAAGAACATAGATTGTTCTTGTAATAATTTTCTCCAAATTAAGTGCATACTATACAATGCACTTAATGTTTTTCAAGTTCTGGGTAAATGCCAATCATTGTGATGAGTATTTGTCTTGAATTAACTCTTTTTTTTTTTTGTAATTTTAAATGATTCTTTGAAATGAGTATGATGATTATGATTTAATAAATGAAAATACTGATTTTATGGGGGGTGTATGTCCAGAGTTAATGTGACATTAGGTTTAGAATAAGATCTTAAAAGAAAAAAACATTCATTTTGGGACTCAATGAGAAGATTTTAACACTGAAGGTAATGAATGATCTTTTTTTCCCTAGAAGCAGAGCAACATCAGTGGGAAGAAAAAATAAAAAAGATAATTGATGAGAAACCTATCTAATCCCATTTCCTGTTTAAGCTGGCCCACTTCTTTAGAAATAACCAGCATCGTAACTTAAAAATGCCAACGACATCAAATCCATGACTATTGAAGGCACAGAATTTAACTTTGGCAAGGGCAGAAAAGGTCCCTGTGGCCTCCTTGATGTCACAGGGGCTGCTGAGAAGAATTGACACCATCGCAGAAAAGAAAAAATTCAATTAAACCAAACTCATTTAAACACCTTGATACTGAACACTGTGATCAGTCAGGAAAACAATGATAAGCAAGATATGAGCACTACCCTCAAGGCAAACTCAGTCTGACAACAATGGGGTTCTAGGAATTGTACTTAAATACCCCAGAGTCATAGAATATTTTTTTTTTTACTCATTCTCACTTGATTACACTTCCCAAGCAGCAAGAGCCATTGCATAATAGGCTTCATATTTATAAGGTGGTATAATTTACAGATAGGATTGCACACAATTTTCAACCAATGTGGTTGAAAGATCTCACAGGACTCATGCCAATCAAGTCTCCTCCTGGGAAGAATGTGGACTTGGTGGGAAACAGCTTTATGGAATAGAGATTTGGGTATAAAATATCAAAGATGCATATACACCACATACTCACTCTTCTGATTAGATCCTGTTAGATCCTTTATATAACACAAACCTGCGATATATTGTATATATTGAATGTACAAGTGACTTGTGAACTGCTATATACTATGTAAATATAATGGATAATTATATTTATTATTTTGACAATATCCATTTTTTTTTCTTTTTTTTTTTGGCTGAGGCTGGGTTTGAACCCACCACCTCCAGCATATGGGCCAGCTCCCTACTCCTTTGAGCCACAGGTGCTGCCAATAATCCATTTTTATGTGGGATATGCCAAATATCTTCTATATAATGTCCTGATAAGAATAAGCAATAAAAAATTAAATGTTACACAAGCATCAATTCCTCAAAATTCTTTTCATAATAAGCCTGTACTTACACCTGTGTTATAGCACTTCTCAGGTGATAATACATTTTAGAGGAATTCTCGGACTATTCCAAAATATGGTGAGTTCCTTAGGGAAGAAACTGTGTCTTACTGGGTGGTGTCTATGGCTCAAAGGAGTAGGGTGCTGGCCTCATTTACTGGAGGTGGTGGGTTCAAACCTAGCCTCGGCCAAAAAAAAAAAAAAAAAGTAATTGTATCTTACTGATCCTGAATATCACTTACATGCAGTTTATTTCCAAGAGAAAATGAGCAAAGAAATTATTACAAGGAAAATTGAAGAGAAGAGAAGGGAAGGGGGAAAGGAAGGAAGGAAAGAAGGGAGGGAAAGAGGGGAAGGTTTTTGTAGAGAAGCTAGAAAGGAGGAATAAACAACTTACACTCTTTGGTTATGAAACTATGCCTTGTAGCATTAACATCGCATTTTTACCACTGATAGGAGATGCGATTTGGGGTGAGTGTGGTGGAAATGGATTAAAGATGATGTGCGGTGGGCAATGTTGCACTCACGGATATTACTTGCTTCACTGCTTCTCTCATGATTCACTTCCCACACCTGTCCTTAGGGACCAAGTCAATGAGATATTTTATGTCACCCTGTTGTGTGATCACCACTGTTTGTTTGGAAGCAATGTTTGCTTTTTCTCTGGTTAAGCTGACAGGACAGGCTTAGAGAAAAGTTTAGTAAGCAGCACCTTGAATAGAATGGGTGTGGATGAACATTGATAGCAAATAAGCATTAACCTGAGTTCACGTGGAGGAAATGGGGAGGTAGAATCATGATGTGTAAAGGCTAAAAAGTTATTAATATTGTATTTTGTACGGATTGGCAATTTCATTTTTCTGTGAAGGATCAGATAATAAATATGTTAAGTTTTAAACAAATGAGTATGGTTGTGTTCCCATAATATTTTATTTACAGAAACAGGTGGCCAGCCCAGAGGCTATAATAGACAATAATATAGCATCCATGTGCTGCTAGAATTATAGTAGAACATCACTGTTAATTATCTAGGCTTTCTTTGAAATCTTCATCAATCTCACTACTAGCTAGGCCAATCTTTTCTAAATAGAGGTAGGGGTGTGGGGTGTGGATGGGGGTTGTCATTTATGTTGTTACTCTTCTTCCCTTTGGGTCAACATCTGGACTATGACCACATTTTAATTTAAATCCAGTTCTGGAAACAACAGTGAGAAAGCAGACTATTTTCAGCTGAGATCCTTCCCAATATTTGGAAATGGCTGCCATATCCTTTTATTTTTAAATAAATTTTTAAATTTAGAATGGTTTTATGTTTACAAAATTATTGTAAAGATAGTATAGAGACATCCCATATATTCCACACTCATTTCCCCCTATTATTAACATCTTGTATTAGCATTTGTCAAAATTAATGAACCAATATTGGTATGTTATCATTAAGTCCATACATGATTGAGATTTACTCATTTTTGCCCCAAATGTCCTTTATTTCTTCTAGAGTTCCATACAGGATACCACATTATGCTTAGTACCGTTTTCCCCAAAATAAGACATCCTCCGAAAATAAGACCTACTTACAGGAAAGTTAAGACGTCCCCTGAAAATAAGACCTAGCTCATCTTTGGGAGCACACCTTAAAATAAGACACTGTCTTATTTTGGGGGAAACAAGGTAGTAATGTTTTCTTAGATTTTCTTGCCTGTGACAATTTCTTAGACATCCCTTGTTTATGATGACCTTGAAAGTTTTGAGAATTACTGGTCAGGTATTTTGTAGAATGTCCTTCAACTGGGATTTGTGTGAAACTTTTCTCATAATTAGACTGGGGTTTGGGGTTTTAGAAGGAAAACCATAGAGGTAAAATACAATTCCTATCACATCGCATCAAGGGCACACACTTTCAACAAAACTTATGATAGTTGATGTTAATACTGATTACCTGTTGATACAGTGTCTGTCATTATCTCCATTGGAAAATTATTCTTTCCTCCTCCTTTTCTGCCCTGTACTTTTTGGAAGACAGCTATTATATGTAGTCAACACTTGAGTGAGGTGTTATGTTTCACTTCTTTGAAGGTGAAATGTCTATACAAATTGCAATTCTTCTGCTTGGGAGATTTGTCTATCTCTCATTGTTTATTCATTCAATCATTTGTATGAGTATAAACTTACAGATATTTTGTTCTTTGGATAATAGCCTATTACAACTTTATCATGTTGCTTACATTGCTCTAGCTTTGGTTACTGTGAGCTCCGTCAGTTGGCTCCCATATCCCTTTCATATGCCTCTGTCCCTCTGTGTGTGTATAACTTTCTTACCTTTGGCATCATAAAATATACAGGCTTATCCTATATAGCTCTTGTCCTAGTCTTAGAACCAGTCATTTCTCAGAGAAACTCTCATTCTTTTACTGGGTTCTTTTATTAGAAACTAAGTTTAGGGTGTTAGATGTACTCATTGCTACCGGATATTGTTGCTTCTAGGATATCTTAGCTGACACATATTTATAAATGTATCCGTATCTAAAGCAATCTAAACACGGGTTCATACCGATGTCTCCAATTCCAACCCATGACTACGTGGATCATTGTTTTTAATCTCCCACTGCTTATCTGTAATATCCCTTTCCCACAATGAAAAAAACTGGCTCCTACGTCTGCCGTCCAATACACATGTACAGTGGTTTTAGAATTTTTAATCCGTCCATCTTTGGTGCTTACTTGGGAGGTAACTTTACCGACTACAATTTTGTACTTGTGCCTATCTCCTTTTATCGTCAGTCTAACAGATTTCATTCATTTTCAAACTTGCTCACATCAGCACTTATCCACCTATTCCACCAACCACTTTGGTGGGTTTTTAATACATCTATAATAATTGCTTTTTGTATATTCTACATTCTATCCTGGGATTTTTGGATTTTCTAAATGATTTTTTTTTTTAATCTGCAGATATTCAGGTCTATTCTTTGTGCTGTAAAGTTTTATGGATTTTGACAAATGCTAATATTTTATATTCACCATTACAGTGACATAAAGAATAGTTTTGCTGCTCTAAATATGCTCAGTGGATAATTTACACTGCCTCCTTCTATTTCCCACCCACTCTATTCCTGGCAACCATTGATCTCTTTATGATCTCTGTAATTTTGCCTTTTCTATAATGTTATATAGTTGGAATCATACAGCATCTAGTTTTTTCAGACTGCCTTATTTTGCTTAGCAGTAGGCATTTAAGATTCGTCCACATCTTTTCATGGCCTGTTATTGATAGTTCATTTCTTTTTGTCTCTGAATAATATTTTGTTGTATGAATGCACCACAATTTATTTACTGATTCTTCTTTGGCAGGACATCTTAGTTGCTTCCATTTTTATGATTATAAATAAAAACTGGTGTAAACATTTGTGTGCCAGTTTTTGTGTGGACACAAATTTTGAAATTAGTTGGATAAATACCTAGCAGTGTGATTGCTGAATCACATGGTTAAGACTCTAGTTTTTAAAAAATCTGCCAAGCTGTATTCCAAAGTGTTTGTACCATTTTTCATTCTCCCCAGCAATGGAAGGATGGTTCCTATTGTTTCACATCCTCACCAATAATTGTTATTACCAAGCTTTTGAATTTTGGCCATTCTAACAGGTGTACAGTGATATCTCATTGTTTTAAAATTTTCAGTTCCCTAAGGACAAATGATTTTCACTAAGATTGCTTTGAACCTTTAGGGAATGTCAGGAAAAAAATGACGTTTTGATAGTATTGATTCTTCTAATTCATAAATATCGAATATCTTTTTTTTTTCAGCCCAAGAATTTCTTTATATTTTCTTTGATATTTTTATCAATACTTTCATAGTTTTCCCCATATACATGTCTTTTTTATTAAATCATAACCACATAGATCATGTATACATTAATGCATTTATGGGGTACAGTGTGCTGATTTCATATAGAATTAGGAACGCTTACATCACACTGGATAATATACACCTCATCTCTTTTACTTACTTATTGTGTTAAGACCTTTAACAAATGGTGCTGGGAGAACTGGCTGGTGCACTGATGTTAGTGCAGTAAGATAATCTGACTCAGATTGTCTAATTCTCCTTGTATGAGCTTTTGTAGTTTGTGTTATTAAAGGATTTGGCCCACTTCATCCAAAGTAGCAAGTTTGCAGGCATAGAATTGTTTATGGTATTTATTATCATTTTAAGGTCTATTTGGATCAGTAGTGATAATTTATTTTTGCTTTCTGATGTTTTATTTCTGATCATTTGTATCATCTCCATTTTATTCCTGGTTACCCTTATTAGAGTTTTATACATTTCGCTGTTTTAAAGAACTAGCTATTGGGGAAGTAGCTTTTTTCTATGTTTTCAATTTCATTGATTTCTGCTTTAATGTCTTTTTTTAAATTTTTCTGTTGTATGTGTTATACTTAGCAAGTTCTAATTTCACTAGTTTCTTAATGTTGGAACTTAGGTAATTGATTTAAATCTTTTTCATTTTCAAATATATACTTTTCATGCTATAAATTTCCCTCCAAGCATTGCTTTTTCTTCATTTCACAAATTCTGAAAAAGTATAGTTTCATTTATGTTTAAGTCAAAAGATTTTGTGATTTCTATGTTTGACTATGTGTTATGTAGGAGTGTGTTGGATTAATTTCTAAATATCTTGGGGGATGCTTTGGCTATCTTTTGGTTATTGATTTCAGGTTCAGTTAGATTGTGGACTGAGAAATTACAGTGTATGATTTTTACTTGCTTATTTGTTAAAATGTGTTTTGTGAACATAGTGGTGGGTTCAAACCCAGCCCTGGCCAAAAACTGCAAAAAAAAAAAGTTGAAAAAAAACTAGATCCAGCCAAATTACACTTTATTTATTTATTTTTTTATTATTAAATCATAGCTATGTGCATTAATGCGATCATGGGGCACCATACACTGGTTTTATACACAGTTTGACACATTTTCATCACACTGGTTAACATAGCCTTTCTGGCATTTTCTTAGTTATTGTGTTAAGACAATTATATTCTACATTTACTAAGTTTCACATGTATCCTTGTAAGATGCACCACAGGTGTAATCAAAATATTTCTTTCACTTCATTTTCTCTGTCGTTGTTTTCAAATATTCTGATGATGCCTTTATTACATATTTTGAAATTGTTCTATGAATCTTGGATTTTTCAAAATTTATTTTTCTTTTTGCATTTCTGTTTAAGATATCTCTATTGACCATTCTTCAAACTTGCTACTTTGGCCATACTGAATTACTAATGAGTCTGTTAAAGCCACTCTTGATTTTTATTCTGGTTGTCTTGATTACTAGCATTTCTTTTTGATTCTTTATTAGAATTTTTCTCTCTCTTGTTTATATTTTCTACCTGTTCTTGAAACTTATCTATTTTTCTAGAGCCTTTGACATAAACAGAGGATGCCAAAAATATATGCACATTGTAAGAAAAGAAAAAATTGTCTTAAACTTGTAAAACTCAAGTCACATTTGACTTCTGCAATTACAACAGGTGCTAAAACATATGATGTGTATTCATTTTTTCTTACTGGTATATATTAAGTACTACAATTTTAATAGTTTTTTCTTTCTCAAAATGTGTATGCATATTTGGCATCCTCTGTATAGCCTAGCTACTTAAACTCCTCATCTGATAATTCTAACATCCATGTTGTATCTGAGTCTTATTATGCTTGCTTTGTTTTTTCAGATTGCTTTTTTTTTTGTTTTTTTTGGTCTTTTGATGTGTTTTGTGATTTTTTTTGTTGAAAGCTAAACATGTTATATCGGGTAACAAGAACTGAGGGGGATAGGCCTCAAGAATTAGAATCATGCATTTTCTCTGATGCTTAAAGATGATGAGCATTTTTTCATGTGTCTGTAGGCCGTGCGCCTGTCTTCTTCAGGGAAGTTTCTCCTCAGATTCCTTGCCCAGCCTGTGATGGTATCACTTGTTCTTTTTTTGCTTATACATTTGAGTTCTCTGTGGATTCTGGTTATTAAACCTTTGTCGGATACATAACCTGCAAATATCTTCTCCCATTCTGAGGGATGTTTGCTTGCTTTACATACTGTGTTCTTGGCTGTGCAGAAGCTTCTTAGTTTGATCAGGTCCCAACAGTGTATTCTTGAAGCTGCTTCAATTGCCTGGGGGGTCCTCCTCATAAAATACTTACCCAGACCGATTTTGTCAAGGGTTTTCCCTGCATTCTCTTCTAGTATTTTTATAGTTTCATGTCTTAAGTTTAAATCTTTAATCCAGTGAGAGTCTATCTTAGTTAATGGTGAAAGGTGTGGGTCTAGTTTCAGTCTTCTGCAGGTTGCCAGCCAGTTCTCCCAGCACCATTTGTTAATGCAAATTAAAACTACTTTGAGATATCATCTAACTCCAGTAAGATTAGCCTATATCACAAAATCCCAAGACCAGAGATGTTGGCATGGATGTGGAGAAAAGGGAACACTTCTATACTGCTGGTGGGAATGCAAATTAATACTTTCCTTTTGGAAAGATATATGGAGAACACTTAGAGATCTAAAAATAGACCTGCCATTCAATCCTATAATTCCCCTATTAGGCATATACCCAGAAGACCAAAAATCACATCATAACAAAGATATTTGTACCAGAATGTTTATTGCAGCCCTATTCATAATTGCTAAATCATGGAAAAAGCCCAAGTGCCCATTGATCCACGAATGGATTAATAAATTGTGGTATATGTACACCATGGAATATTATGCAGCCTTAAAGAAAGATAGAGACTTTACCTCTTTCATGTTTATGTGGATGGAGCTGGAACATACTCTTCTTAGTAAAGTATCTCAAGAATGGAAGAAAAAGTATCCAATGTACTCAGCCCTACTATGAAACTAATTTATGGATTTCACATGAAAGCTATAACCCAGTTACATCCTAAGAATAGGGGGAAGGGGGAAAGGGAGGGGAGTGAGGGGGGAGGTGGGCAGAGGGAGAGAATTGGTGGGATTACACCTGCGGTGCATCTTACAAGGGCATATGTGAAACTTAGTAAATGTGGAATGCAAATGCTTAGCAGAATAACTAAGAAAATGGCCAGGAAGGCTATGCTAACCAGTGTGATGAAAATGTGTCAAACGGTCTATGAAACTAGTATATGGTGCCCCATGACCACGTTAATGTACACAGCTATGATTTAATAAAAAATAAATTAATTAATTAAAAAAAGGAATTAGAATTTTGTTAATGTGGTTAGGAGCTGGGCTCTGTTTAATGTTTGATGTTGCGTCCTTGTTTTCAGCTCTCTTCTTGACTTTGAATTTCCTCAAGTACTCCTCACTGAGAGTTCGTTTCTTGTAGCTCCTTTAACTGCAATCACTATTTAAGCGATGACAAGGTGTGGAGGAAGGAAGTTTTATACAATATTTTAATTGTGATTAGTGGACCTCTATTTCTTGCCTATGACCTTGCCTTTCTTCTTGCTTAGCTCCCTTAAGCCCATTTAGGTAACACAGAGAGACTCTATGTGACTGTGGGAGAGGAATCCCATTTTCCCATGTCTGTAGTACAAGTATTGGATAAATTTTGTATCCCTAGTGAGTTATGGATAAAATGCTGGGCTCATTCACAATGATTACTCTCCCCCTTTCCCTGCTAGAATCATGTGAGGGTCTTTCTTATATCTTCACCATGAGAACTTGGTGGGATTCCTGGAAGTAAAATCCATGAAATTATGGGACCTCCCAAGACTAGTCCACTATCAGCCTCAAGAAGTTTATCAAAATTGCCGGTTAAGCATTCCTACCTCTTTATTGCTTCAGCAGAGTCTGTTCCAGGTAAACAGATCTTGTCTTGATTCCCTAGATTTGTCCATCTCCCTAGATTTGTCCATCTCCCTAGATTTCAGAGTGACTGTTTGTGACCTGCCAACTCCATTAACAAGTAACCCCAGTAAAGATTATTGTTTTTCAATTTGAATGGCATTTTCTTATTGTTTAAGTATGGGACTGGTAAATGCCAAGCTCTTCCCACTTCAGCCCAAAGTGGGAAGTCTGTTATATCCTTTTGAGGATTTGTTTTTCCTTTGTCAGGTTAAATGCCAGTTCTTTCTAGTACTTTTTATTATTTATGATTTTCAGGTACTTTGAGACTATTTGAAGGACAGCCAAGAACACAATTATTCTCTTAATTTGGTATGAAACCAAATGGCATACAATACTCCAGGTATAGTCTAAGCAACATGGAGAATGATCATTTCCTTTATTAAGAGCCTGAGATAGCTTTTTTAGATGGCTCAGTATTTTGTCTCCATTTTCCTCAGCGTTGATGACAGTAGAGCAAATATTAAGGACACTCATTAGATACTGTTCCTGGCTGATTTTATAAAGCATCCTCTTAAAAAAAAAATCCTTTTATATGTTTAGAAAAATCATACAATCATACACTGTTTCATCTCTTTTCCTAGTGTATGTCTGGCATTAAAGTAGATTAGGTATTCTTATGCATTTTGAGAATAAATTTTTCAACAATTTACATAATATTTTAAAGTTTACAATTAAAAACATAAACTTCTGGGTCTATAAAACAAATCTTCTTTAAATTACAATGCAAAAGAACTTCTATCCACCTTAAGATTTTTTCTCTCTTTATTTATCTTTAATTGATAACAATAATTGTACATATTCATGTACAATTGTACATATTCATGTACAATTATTGTAGGTAATTCTAGGGATACGAAATTTATCCAATATTTGTACTACAGACATGGGAAAATGGGATTCCTCTCCCACAGTCACATAGAGTCTCTCTGTGTTACCTAAATGGGCTTAAGGGGAGATAACAAAGGTTTGATACATGTATCATATACAGTAAACTCCCCCTTATGCTGAATTCAAATGACTTGCATGAAACCTGGCCAAAATAATAATAATGATAATAATAATAATAATAATATCAGAGTTTAAACATCTGGCATTGTGTGTGCTATCGGAAACCCAACACTTCAACACTTCTACGTCACTCCAGAGGTACCCATGTGTTCTCTGTAACAATTTCAAGTGGTAATATGTGTTATTTAAAGTTAAAAACAAAATGGTAGTGAAGTTGAAAAGTATATTGACTGCCATTTAACTAAAATTGTACTCTTCATTTACAAAGCTGTTTTATAATACAGTAAAACTGTGTTATAATAAGTGACGTTTGTCTTTATCTGTCTTAGTCTGCTTTTAACTAGTGTATTTCAATATTAATATCAAGTCAATTCAGAGCTTTTGGTATGGTATGGTGGAGTAAGGAGTCTATAATTAGTTAGGCTTATTTTTAATAGTAACTCTCAAGCGACCAGCAACTACATTTATCGGGAATCTACTGATCCCCATTGGTGTCACGGGGAGATTTACTACAGTGATCAGATTAGGATAATTAACATATTTACCACCTCAACATTCAATATTTCCAAATATTGGGAACATTCCGAAATTCAATTTTTTAAAATATTTGGCACAGTGATTATAAATAGTATGAGAAAACAAAATTATAGTTTGTTCCTTCATTATTCTATGAGCAAGAAATTTGAAGTTCTGAACAGCTACTGCCATTTTGGAATAATATTTTTACTCTTCCTTGTCTAATTAAAAATCTATGGAATAAATGTGAACACTTCCTAGAATTTGATTTTGTTTGATGTAAAGCATGAATTTCTTTCAACACACACACACACACACACACACACACACACACACACACACACACACACACACACCAGAAATGTAAGGTATGTCAGGTTTTCTGAAATCCAGTCAGCATGAGTCCCTATACACTTTCAAGAGCCTGGGCATGCTCATAGCAGGAAAAGACATTGTTTGAGCCTCAGCCACTCAGCAGTGTAGCCCTTAATTAAATAATGCAGGAACATATGGGAATTAGCAAAGAGATTAAGAATCTAATAGAGCAGAACACAGTAATGTTGATGTAAATGGAGAGGAGCTCCATGTTGGCAAATTAAGAGAGAGAGAGAGAAAGAGAGAGAAGATAACCCATGACAAAGTGGAGAACCATAGAAAAAGGATCTGAGCACTGAGGGGCAAACAGAACCCTAAAGGTCAATTATCCTTATCAAATTCTTATTCCATTTATTCAGGACTTTGGCAAGGGGTGGAAAGGGGTTGCTCAGACATTTCTATAATGCTCAAGTGAATAGAGAGACACAAAAATATGAGGCAGCTCCTCTTATCACATCATATAATCAATCAGCCAGTTCTTGATTGCATTGATCAACAAATTACTACTGCAGCTTACCACGTGCCCCTACTGTCCTAAACATAAAGTTCATGGGAAATAAGACAGATATGGTTCCTGAATGCATGAAAAACATTATCTTGACTGTGAGAAAGAATATCTTACTTTAAGCCAAAATAAGGGTACCTGGTTATTCTTGATTGCTTTCTTTTAAATCCTGCAAGACATGTTAATTTTTACTACATGGTATTTTGTGATTTTATTAATATAAAATTAATAATAATATATGTAATATATCAAATATATGTATTTATCACAAAGGCACTGGGTCACCCAGATAATGTCAGAAGGAGTAAAAGGGAAAGGATCTCTTTATCATATTTCTACCATGTGCCAGACCCATGGATTTCCCTTTATGTCTAAAATGTGTTGTTCATTACAATAGCTTAACATTTAGAGTGGATTCAGGAGCATAGTGTGAAGAAGGAAAGAACCCAATCTTTACATCAGTTCTTTAGTATAGTATTGTATTATCCCTTTCACAAATGAGGAAACTTGTCTTATGTATCAGCAATACTTCTGCAACACAAATTGACGAAATCTAGTGGGAGCAAATTCCTGTTTCACTATCATGACTACTACTATTAACATTTATTATTTAATAGAACAGAAAGATGGGAAGTGACATAGCTGTACTCAGGTGTTCAAATAACATCTTCAGAGCTCTACTTTCTGTCTATTTTACAGCGCAGTTTACTTTCTTCCAAAGGGTTTTCTTTTCTAAAAACAGTATCTCCACTAGGTATCAAAGACAAAACCAAGCAACTCTAGGCTTACTATATGTACCTGCTGTGTGTCTTGTCTTTGAACAATTCATTGAGCAGATGCATTCATGAAAAGTATTTCAGACTAATTTTTATTTTATTTTATTTTATTTTATTTATTTATTTATTTATTTTTGAGACTGAGTCTCACTTTACCACTGTTGGTAGAGTGCTGTGGCATTACAGCTCACAGCAACCTCAAATTCTTGGCCTCAAATGATCCTCTTGCCTTGGTTTTTCATTTTTAGTAGAGGCAGGGTCTCACCCTTGCTCAGGCTGGTCTCGAACTCCTGAGCTCAAGCAATCTACCAACCTAAGCCTTCCAGAGTGCTAAGATTATAGGTGTGAGCCACTGTGCCCAGCCATAATTTTAATTTTTTTAAATTAATTTTACTGGAGAGAAGTCATATTTCAGGGAACATTTAAGATATTTGGTTCAAGAAGAACTATGGAATAATTAAAACATTCCAAAAAAAAAATCAAAATCTCATTTAACAATGATTGGAGAAAAACCTAAAGTGGGAATCTACCCTTGCTTAGGAAAGAAAAAATCAAAGTCAACATTCCTTGAGAGATTGATGAAAGCTGGGAGAGCACTGATGCAAATGACAAGGCCAAACTTTCAGCAATATGTGTTGAATAAGAGCTGTACAGGGGATCATCATGACTCACAGTGAAATAGGAGGGAGTGAAATGATCCCAATATAGAAGATTTCACACAATTTTCATATATTATTATATATGAAAAAATATATATATTATTCATATTTATAATAACAGAGATACAATGAAAAATAGCTAACACTTATTGAACACTCAGTTCGTGCCAAGCAATACTTTAAAATGTTTTGGTATATATCTTTATAATCCTCACAAAAGCCAAGTGAAACTGCTAACTCTATTTCCATATACGATATATAAATAAAAGGCACAGATAGGTAAGAAATGCACCCAGGCTTTCACAGCAAATGCGTAATGAAGCCAATATTTGTAAACTGACAATCTGCCTTTAGCACATGCAGTTAAACATTGAAAATACATTCCTGAGGCAAGATTAATATAGCAAAGGTTTTGATTAACTACACTGCAATTGTGTTCCCCAGAATAGTTGGTTGAAAAGAAGATTACAAGCTGGATGAAGGGATACGTATTTTTGATAAGACTTGTGCAAAGACATGGCATATTTGGGGAATTGCATAGTTTGCTATTCCTCACTTGAGTTGAGTGGAAGCGCCTGGTGGAGAGAACAGCGTGGTCACTTCACAGAATTGTTTCTATGCTGTGCTAAGAATGAAAACCCCATTCTGAGTCATTGCGTTTTCATGGTATTTTCAAGATCAGAGATACCAGAACGTTGCTACTCTCTATATTCCTAACTCCCACTGTACTCCAATTTAGAGCTTGGTCAAGGGGAAGCATAAAAAAGCAACTTCAAAAAGAAATTATTGTAATTCACAGTATCTCAGCACAGCCCATTTACTGTATATGATTTTATATGTTCCATGAAAGTGTTCACATTTCAGAGCATTTAAAACAAATGAGACATTTATTAGTGTAACCTTTATTCTGGAGATGATTTAAGCCATTTCAAAAGTAACTAAACGAGGAACACTATTTCCCATAAGCTGGAGTTATCCCCAGGTCCCTACCAGCCTACAAAACACTTCAGTAATTTTAATGCTCCATACATCTTCTGAAATATCTACATAAATAATCTATTGTTCTAAAGGTCACAAAGGTAGAGGATCACTTTGAAATGTAAGGTAAGTAAGCGAGAGGGTAATGCGGTACCATCAGTTTGGATATTTCCATTACCTCTTTATCGTTAGATACAGGTGGGTATTAAAGTACACGATGTAGTGACCTGCGCATGAAAGTTTCTGGGCACTGCAAGGGACAGAAGAATGATTGAAAGTGTGTCAAGGCTAACCTGGTTCAACCATCTCTCCCTAGGACAAAAACTATGAAGTGTCTGGCAAACATGGCATTTTGCTGACCTTCCTTTTCTCTGCTTAAATGGGAGGAAACCTCATTAAAACACCAAATCTCACAGACATAGTCCAGCCACACACCTATTTCAAGTGAAAGGCCATCAGTGAACATGGCCTTAGGAGTTATTTTGCAACTTTCAAACATCTTGTAAATTTGCACTTAATAGAAAGGTTGATAAATTCTCTCTCACTTTAACTGCTGTTCAGAGCTGTCATCCTTCTTGATAGATGCCACGGCCTAAAGAAGAGATTCCTAAGACATTAAGTAGCACCACAGGATTAAAAAGCCCAAATTAGTTTTACATATTACTTGGGTGACTTAAAAGAAGAAATTATCCTGGACACACAGAGCATTAGAACTGAACAGACGGTAGAGACTTCATAGCCAGATATGGATGACAAGACTTGCATTTTGCAGAGGGGTGAGGCAGGAAGGGGCGGCGTAAAGGACTCAGAAATGGAATTGGAACTGCAATCACTTCCTGGAAATTTTGTGTTCTTTCCAAGATTACGGGGGGGGGGGAGCAACTCTCCCATTTTGCAAATTAACAACTTGTGCATGTGGGCTAGAGATCAAAAGGCTAAATGACCTCAATTACAGCCTATAGTTGTAAATAAATAAATTGTTAACACCGAAAAGCTCCCTACAGCACCATCTGTCAGAACTGAGCTATGTTCAGCTCAGAACTATAAGGATAGATTTTTTGCCACCATAGAATATTCCATCTTTATCCAGTCCTGGTGAATTCCTGGCTCATTTCTCAAGCAAGAACTAATTTTTCTCACTAGGACTTTGATCAGAAGATTTTACCTGACACTGGTTATACTGAGCACTCATTTCTCCAGTTAGCAGAAGATAATCAAGAGTGATAATAGCATACTCAATCATTTTCCATTGTCATCCTTTGCTGTTCTTAAATCAAACACATATTATAGTGACTCATGCTTATGTGCTTGCATCTCAGATTCAATGAAAAACAGCAGGCTTCAAGTGGGAAACACCTACTATGTGTCAAACAAAGGGTTAGCTCTTTTTCACCGGTGTAGGTAATAACAGTTCCATAATGCAGAGTGAGAAGGGAGATTGGATGTTTGTCCAGGATATTTCACAGGTAACATACAAGTGGTATGTGACAGACCCACATTGGAACCTATAAACCATATGGAAAGTTACGGAGTAGCTAAAGAAGAGTCTCAATTTTTAAAAAGCAGATCAAACACTGCCTAAAGATAGAGCTAATGCCTTTCTAATAGTTTAGCCTTCCTATTTATAAAATATGCAGAAAAACTGCTCCACGAGAGTAATAACGCATCAGCCCCCCAATAAGGACTTTAAATGTACATTTAGGTGAAAAACAATGTTAATAAAAAATTGTAAATGGTTTTTAGTCTTACAGTAAGAACATGGTTTTTCACTTTCTAATAGGGACATCAGTAGGAAGGGGGAAAAAAACAGATCACACATGTATTTGTGGCGGGTCAAGGTGTGCTCATGGAGAAAATGAGATCATGGTGCTCTTTAACTAGAAACCTTTCAAAGGATTCCCAAACAATGAGAATGGAATGTGGGTCTTTATCCAGACATGCATGCACCTGCCCTTCTCTCTAATTTCATGTCTTCTCACACTTGCTCTCATCTGATTCACACCAGCCTTGTGGCCAGCTCTCAGACATGCCAGCATCTTCCAGCTTCGGGATTATTGCCTGAAAAACTCTTCCCCAAGAAATCTCCAAATTTCACACCCTCCCTTCCCTTGAGTTTGCCCTTAAATATCACCCACTCAGGGAGAAGTTTCCTGGTGTCCCCCTTTACCACATTCTACTCCCTTACCCTATTTTTTATTTTAACTAGGAACAATCCATTTGTATTATTTTATCCTATCTGCTTCTCTCAGCAACTATAAGCTTGATGAAAGCAATGGCTTTGCATATTTTGTTCTCTGTTGTATCATTGGCACAAGGGAGAGTACCTGGCACAGAGAAGTCTCTCTCAGCAAATGGTCACTAAGTTTAGAAATGGGCACTTGTTGCCCGTCCAAAGTTTTGAGTATGACAGGGTTGACATCCTCCAAGTAATATCGGTGTTGTTTAAACCTAGGAGAATTAGTTGTAGGCCCCTGTAGACTCCTAAAGACTACCAGATTATTGCCATCTCCATGTCAGTAAAGCAGAAAAAAAGAAAGAGGGAAATGACAACTTTACTGAGCTTTGATTAAAAGACTAATAGTGCCCTAGCACCTAAATTATGTAATTCGAGGTTTGCAAACTCCTCATGAGAAAGATGTTACCAGCTGTACTTATGAAGACTCTGAGGCTCTGGGAAGTTACATAACTTACTCAAGATCACTCCATTGGTAAATAATGCAATTCAAGTTTCAATTCGAAACTACTTTATGTGCCCTTATGTCTTCCTCCTTGCATAGTACTGATAGTCTGAACAGCAGTGATAACAAGAATAAGTCAGATTACATTTTATTATTAAAAAACTACTTTGAATTGAGATCACTGGTCACTTTCCCTAACTTCATGTGCTACAGAAACTGAAACGTTTAACAAAAAAACCACACTAACAGCACATACATACTAAAAAATACAATCAGCGACTCTGATAATATTTTGATCAAAAATAGTTTTTGCATGATGCTCTTTTGGGCTTTGCCCAAAAAGCCACTTATTTTTCCAAACTAATCAGAGGAGAAGGTTTATAAGCCCTTTAAGAAATGCTTAGCAATATCCATTATTTTTCCATAAAATATCCTCCCTTTCGATTTCTTGGCAACTTCTTATTTGAAAAATCCTTCTCACTCTCAAATAATTTGTAATTAATTTGTTTATCCATTAATTCAAAAATATTGATTATGATTCTTACTACATGCTATGCACCATGCTAGGTGTTATAAAATGTTCAGATTCTCTACACTTCAGTAGCTTGTACTGTGGTTTGGTAAGGAAATGCAAGCAAGCAAATAAGCAATTGTCTAATTTCAACCTGCAGTAAACAGCACAAAGCCCTCAACAGAAGTTACAATAGTGGATAATAGCAGACAGATATACCTTTAAACATGGCAGGCAGGTAAAGATTCTTTAGATGGGCAAAGTTTACACTGAGAACAGAAGGGCATGAAAGACTTCCTTCAGAATGCCATAGAGAAGAGATTTTCTGACTGAAGAAGCAGTAAGTATGTAAGTCCCAACAGTAGCCAGCTCAGCCAACTTCAGTGGCTGAATTTCACGGGTTAACGCAAGAGCAGAATATGGAGAGATGTGACAAGTCTGTACAGGTCAGATTGTATAGTCATGTAAACACTTTGAGTATGATTTGAAATGTGATTAAGTGAATGCTAACCTTAGATGGCGTTTTAAGCAGTGGAGTAATAGAGTGTGAATGATACATTTAAATGTTGACACAGGCTTCTGCAGAACAAGAAAGAGAGTGCCAAATTCAGTGAAGTGGCTGTTGTTGTGGTAGAGGAGAAAGGGAGATAACTGGACCACACCTACCAGTTTAACAACTGAGACTGATGGATCCAATGTGCCTGATGGACCTCAAAGAACTTGGTCACCCTGGTTACTTTCTCTTCTTGTACACCGGTTGCATTTGTGAACAATGAGATATCATATCAGCATGGAGAGAAACATATCGATTTTTCCTACAATGCTAGTCACAGAGTATAAAGGAAAAACATATGGATTATCAGACTTGCTAAGAATAACGACAATGAGAGTAAAAATAATCTGAACAGTTGAAGAAAATGAAGAGCTTCTTCCCACCATACCCCACACCTTCTTATTTCTGCCACTGAATTTTGTTAAAAGATACAGCAGTACCCACAGAGCTAGTGCTTTTCCAAGAAAAACAATAAGATGTGGAATAGTAAAAAATTCTAAATAATTCTAACAGAGCAAATAGAGAGATTTGTATTTATAGATTAATTTCTATTTGATATAATGAAAGTATTTTATATACGTTTTCTCATGTATTTTGTGGCCTTAACTTTCAGATGAAGAAACGTAATTCTCTTGATATCCCCAAGCCATAAAATGAGAGATGATAAGTACAGTCTTACCTTTAAGACAACAAATATCAAGCCTTTATTGCCTCATTATCTAGTTTCTCATTTGAAAAAAAAAGTGCTCAAAATATTTTGACTTTCTAAGCTTTCATAATAATTGGCATAACCAAGGGAGATTTACCATGAAAATGTTAATATCAGTAAGTATTTCATGTAATGTATTACATTGTAGAAGGGTAAAAAAGATAAAATTCAACATTAATTATTCATAAATACTCTCAGAAATCTAGGAATAAGAGAATCTGTTCTCAACGTAATACAGTGCATCTATAAAAAAACCTTTACTTAATATCATACAGTGGAGTGCTGCTTTGGGAAACTGAGAAAAAGTTAAGGGTATTATCTTTAAGCACTTCTATTCAGCATTGTAGTGGTGCTCTTAAACATGATCAGAAATATGACAAGAAAAATACATGAAAAATAAATTTGGAAAATATAAAGTAAAAATCTTTCCATTCATAGATGATCACTCATCTAGAAAATCCTAACAATCCAAAATTTAAAAAGTAGTAAGTACATTGGCAAGAAAACATAACATTAATAAGATTGCAGAGTAGGAGATTTAAGCTGCCTTCTTCCACCCATAAAATAATAACAAGCAGACAGGTAGTCACAATTGATAACAACCTCAGGTGAGCTAAGTCTACTGAAAAACTGTAGTAATGCGGTGGAGAAACCAAAAAAGAATAACCACACAGAAGGGATAACTGGAGAGACTGGCATACTAACTATTGTGGTGGGAGCATAAACTAACAAAACCACAACATAAAAATATTTGAAAGTTTTTCATGAGCTTCAATTTAAGTGATGGTCCAGGAATTTTATTCCTAGATATTTAACTTAGGAAATGCTAACATGTCCATAAAATACTGTGCAAGAATGTTCATAGAAGATGATTTGTAATAATTAAAAACTGGTAGAACCCAAATAATCTTCAACAGACAAAGGCATAAGCACATTGTAGTATTCATAGTTGGAATATTAGATGGTGTGAATTACTACTACATAGAATTGCATGTATGAATCTAAAAATATTTTTAACAAATTAAACAAGACAGACAGAAAAATACATGCTATATGGTTTCATTAAAAGCGTGCAAAACTAAGCTATGGCAATGGAATAACGGTGGCTTCTTGCAGGGGTGTTCAACTGTGGCCTGGGGGGTGGGGCTGCATGCAGATAATTTTGAGGACTGTTTTGCTCATCTGTAGTGACAGATATCATGAAAAGTATGCATGGACCTTATTTTTTTTTTTGCTCATCAGCTTTCAGTAGTATTTGTGTATTTAATGTGTGGGCCAAGACAACTCTTCTTCTACTGTCCAACAGAAAAGAAAAATAAGATTAGACACCCTGTGGGAAAGAATTGATTTAAAAGGGTCCTGACACAACTGAGTAACCTGAGAAAGATGTTGTATATTTTAATTATGGTGATTGATAAAAAACATATTGAATTGCATGGTTAAAATGTGTGATTTTTAAATGAAGGCTATATTTCAATTTAAAAACAATGAGGGTTGTTTTTGTTTGTTTCTGCACCAACTTATTAGAGAAATTATTCTTCTCTCCCTCTGTATTTTGTCTTCTTTATAGAGAATAGTAACTCGTTCCAATCCCTGTGTCAGACCTCGTCCTACCTAGTGATTTTCTTGTTTGACTCTGATGTCGGATTTTATTTTTTTGGTTGCATTTGTTTGCCTGCTCCCCTGTCGGAGCCTGTCTGATATGTTCCCTCATGTGGTCAGGGCTCTAGCGTACAGAAAGTACAGGTTGTCCTCTTTCTGTTTCTTAACAAGTCACATATTTGGGTATGAACAGGTGATTGTGCATTGTATTTGCGTGGTTGCACTTGTAAGAAAATGGCAGGGGGAAGGCGTGTAAGTGAGGATGATATTGCAATGTGCATTTTTTTTTTAGGACAACAAGGTTGGAGAAAGTTTAGTAATGAAAGTGAGCATGAAGAAACTCTTCCTGTATTCAGTGATATTAGTTCTAGTAGTCTGAAGCTAGTGATGAAGAAGAAAGGACGGTAACACTCAACCTGTCACCAGCCACTGGAAGATTTATTGTGATGGTGATGGTGATCTTATAAAGTTCCCACACTCTGCCAGCCCAACAGGGATTCACCTTTCCTCAAAGTGCGTGGCCAAAAACCTTAACTTTGAATATTTCCAGTTCTTTTTCTCAGATAATTTTATTGGTGAAGTTTGACTGTGACAAATATGTATGCAGCAGAAAGAATACAGAGGTTGACTCCACAAACAAAATATTCAATGTGGCCCTTATGGAAGGATGTTTCAGCAGAAGAAATGAAGGCATTCTTTGGTGTCATACTTGAACGTGTATCTGAATTTAAAGGCAAAATTAGTTGACTATTTTACCCAAGGATATTTTCTCTTCTCTCTGTTTTTTTTCCAAATATTTTGGATGCTACACTTAGTTTGTCTTGTTGCAGCTCAAGAGAGTGTGCATACCCAAGGGAGCAAGGTGACTAATGCTAGTGTATTAACAATAAATGCAAAGTACTTTATATTGCAGGAGGAAATATGGCTGTAGATGAGAGCACAGCAGGTTTCAAAGGAAAGATTCAATTCAAGTGTTGTAATCCGAAGAAGCCAACAAAGTGAAAGCCTACAAATGTTTTGCCTGTGTGATTCAGAAAATGGTTGTGTGTTTTCTCATGTTCCCAATTATGGCAAGTCAACAACAGACAGTCTTATTGGTCCTGATTTGCCATTTACATCTCAAATAGTGAATCATTTGGCACAAGTTTTCAAGTGCATAAGAGTGGTTCAGGCTATCACATCTACCCTGACAGATTCTACACAAGCCTTCAACTTCTTTGGGAATTGCATAATGTGAAAATACATGTAACAGGAACAGTTATGTCTTCTAGCAAGGATTTTACAAGTGATATGAGAAAGAAGAAACTTCAGGAATATGCCTCATGTGATGATCAATGTGATATAAAAATGATGTGCCTCTCATTCCATGACAAGAGGTTAGTGACAATGTTGAGTACATTCTTTGGCCTTCAAACACAGTTGATTACTGGTTGTAAGAAGAATCAGCCTGTACAATTTGAAAAAGTGACAGTTATTTTAGAATACACCAAATTTATGGGAAGAGTAGACAGAGCTGATTGGTACCATGGATGTCATGGATTTATAAGGAGGAGGTCCTACAAATTATTCTCTGGATGATAGAAGTTGCAGTTGTGAACAGCTATATTCTTTACTCATTAGATAGGAAGGATTGTAGAGAAAAAGTACAGACACACCTTTCTTGCAGGTGAAATCTCATCACTCAACTTGTGAGCATTGTAGGACAGAAATTCAAGAAAGAGGGGAAGGGTGGTGCCTGTGGGTCAGTGGGTTGGCTGCTGACCCCATATATCCAGGGTGGTGGGTTTGAACCTGGCAGTGACATCAGAGATTATTAAAGAATTATTAAAAAATTGTATCTTAGGGTTCTAATTCCTGTGGTACTTTTGAAGTAGGAAGAAGAATACAATGAGAATGAATCATAATCCCTGAAGCAGAGGAAGATAAAGAAGGAAGGGGGCAAGGGAAGAAGAGGTGGGAGAGAGAGGAGGGGGAGGGAAAGACGGAAGAGACAGGAAGGAAGGAGAAGGTGAGAGAGGAAGTAGGGGATGGAGGGAGAGGAAGAGAAAGAGGAAGAGAAGAAGGAATGGATGATAAAGGAAAGGAAGAAAGAGGAAGGAAGGATGGGAGAAAAAGAAAGAAAAAGAAGAAATTAGTATATGCAATTAGACATGCTATTTAAGATTTTGATACTAGCAATGAATTTCACACTAGCGAGTAAATAAACATTTGATGATTTGAGCTTTCCTCTTCACTGACTGTGCTGTCACCTTCATTATCCTTAACACACAGCAAAGAGGATAACTGAAAACATGAAATATCTATATTCTGTTTAAAACCCTTAGCTAGTATGGGTTAAATAGCCAATAGGTAACAAGAACCAATGCTACCAAATAATTGCATATATCATTTTTAGAGAAAAACTGTTCCAGTTTTATACATGAATTTGCATATTTACAGAGAGTTTGGTAATGTTTCAGGGAAGGAAAGATGCCTAAGGCAGGATCCAGTTTCTCAAGCACTGACCTGAAGGGAGAGAGGCTATCCCCATAAATAAGCCTTCAGATCAAGAATAACCAAAGGAGAATAATTTTATGTTTCCAGCATCAACAGAAGACAAATATTTAGTGATAGATATCCCAATTACACTGATTTGACCTTTACAAATGATCTAAATGTATTAACTTATCACTGTCCCCCCCAAATGTGTGTCTATTAAGCAACAATAAAAAATTTAAAAAATTCGAAATCTAGATAAGTAAAACTTATGAAATAAAGTTCCTTAACACATCATGGCAACCATAACCATTTGGCCCTCTCGTCTCCTAGCGGTCCCAATGTTATCTTTTAGAATAATATAACTTTTATACATTACACTGGTCTAGCTTGATGGATTGAGGCCAAACTTACAAGCTCATTGGAGTAGAAATAGCACAAACAAGTTTTTAATTTTTGTCTCCTCAGATAGATACTATCTTAGTTCTCAGAAGTAATTTGGAATAGACTCATTTGATAACATAATTATTAACCATTATGAGTCATTTATACTTCCTAAAACATGTTCATGTGTTATTGTTCCAAAATAGCTATCATAGTTTGAATTTTCATTTTGTGCCTGGTGCTCTACAGATGAAATACTACGATGGGTTAAACTCATTCAATCTTTGAAATTAATGTAAGTAAAGTTAAAAATCCCCATTTTTAAGACATAGAGTTAGGGAGAACTTACTCAGGTTACACAACTGGAACTTGAAAGCCAAGGTCACAACCGAGGTTTGCTTCACTCAAAGCCTCAGACACTCAAATATTGTGATGCATATTTATTATCATGTTTCAAATGTTATAAATGAGGAAATAGGGAGGTTCAGAGAAGTGGTTTACCCAAGGACATGCAGTTACACAAAGAGGACAATTTTTTCATACATTATCTTCAAGCATTTTCCAAACTCCATGGAAGCTTCTCAAATAATTAGTCATGTATTAGCACAAGAAATGCTTCTCAGGTCCCTTTCCCGATAAACATTCCTATCTCAATTTGTACTTTCTGTGTAAATTGTGATGTGGGCATGAATGTATTTCTCATAATATAATTGCATAATATAATTACTAAAAAAATGGCCATACTAATTTTTTTCAGGGTGTAGGGTCAAATAACAATTTAAGCACATTATTATCTGATGTAATTTTATTTTAAGGCCAGCTATTTCATATACAGTAGTTGAAGTGACAAATGCCTGGATAATTTTTGGGGGGGAGCAAAAACTAACATTTCTCAGCTTCATGTAGTCAGACTTTTCTTTTTTTTTTTTTTATGGGCAGATTTCTTTGTTTTTAAAAGGGGACGGGGGTGAATTCCAGAGGAGTAACTGTGGAAACCATGAAAAATGCCCTGGACCAGAGATAAGAATGTCCAGAGGTTGAGAGTTTCAAATTCATCACAACATTGGACATGTGGCTTAATCTCTCTAATTTTCATTTTTTTCATCTGACAATTAGAATTCTAAAACCCATATTCTAAGTGGTTACTTTGAAAATGGAATATCATAATGTACATGAAAACAAGGTAACTTCCTTGCTAATGAAATTACAAGTATGTGATGAATTGGAGAAAACATGAACCAACATTTCAGTATGGGAATGGATGCACTGGCCCCAAATAGGGAACAGGAGAAAAGAGGAAACCACAGCATTTGCTGAAAGACTGTGGTGCTTATAACATCAGCATTCTCACTGAACTGTAGATTACATGTCAATATTTTTGGGGGCTCTGATTCTTGATAGAGCAATGTTATACAGCAGATACCTTAAAAAGTTTAATTAGTTATTGTAAAATAAAATTTTGCTCAACATATACCTAAACTTTCTCCATCATTAAATGTTGTATGTGAATGCATACAGAAGTATGCACTGAGGAAAACTTGACATTAATTAATAGCAATTACTTCTCCTCCCCAATCACCTCCTTCTGCTCTGATGGTAGTGAACGTAGCTAACAATAAGTGTTAACTGCCATGCTTGTGTGTTCACTTAATGAATCCTCACACCTCTCCTAGGGATAAGCTACTATTATTATCTCCATTTTTCAGATAAGAAAACTAAAACCAGAAAGACTAACTAACTGATTTATCAATGAATTTGGAGTTAAAAATTTATCTTAAATTCTTCCAGCAGAGCTCATGCACCTGTGTCTTAGTACATTTTTTATTTATATTTTCCAAAGTTACAAAATTAGTATATGAAGTCGTTGGAATTTAAACCCAGGAATTATTACTCTGGAGTTAATACTAGTGTTTTTTGTTTGTTTGTTTGTTTGTTTTTTTACCAAAGCCTTTACTATGAGGCAGACATCATGCCATATATTTTCATATATGTTGTCTCACGAAATTCTTATAATAATTTTTTAGAAGATCAATACTTAACATATATTTATAAATGAGAAAATAGGCACAGAAAATTTGAGTTCATTTCCTAACATACACTGACAAAGTCAGCATTTTTCAATGATTTTATTCTATCTTTGAGTCATCTGTCTGTCGGAATTGTTTATGAAGAATAGACAAATAAGTGGATAAAACAACAAAGGGAAATTTAGGTGCTTATTAGATAATGTTAAAGAAGCTCATTAACAGAATATTAGTGGAAACTTTGGCAATCTGAGCCGGAGACTAGAGTGGCATCGACAGATATAAAAACTGAAAAAGAGACCAATTTATAAAAACTAGAATTCATGCCATACAATGGGAAGGGAAGAGCTGCCAGTCTGTGATTGAAGTTAAAGTTTCCTTCAATTGAACTGTCTGATGGCGGAAGGAAAAACCTTAGGGAATGTTGGTCAAAACCACCGTGGTTGGCACATAACATACAAGCGTCACAAGTTGAGGTAAAGCCAGGAGTGAAATGGGCCTAACAGTGAGGCTGCTACTGACTCAAAACTTTGGATCGATAGTGGTGATAGGCTCAGGTTTGGAGTCAGCTAGAATTTCATATTTGCAGGGACCAGTATTACCACCTCTGGGGATCTAAATATCAGTCCCTTACTCTTTGCTGCCTACTTTTGATTGTGTGTGTGTGCACGCACTTCATATATGCATGGACGTGTGCTTTTTCCCATCTGCCAATTCAAGCTGTATCTATTGGAAATTTCAGATCACTATGACCAGAAAACAAAACAGAGTCTGTAAAATAAGATTCGATCTGTTGGGATGTCAGCAGTCTGGTTTAGGAATTTGGTGGGCTGTGGTCTCCAGGTAGCATATACCTGGCCTACTTTCACTCAATTCTATTTTGTATTTCCACTAAAATTCTACACATACCTCCCATGTGGATATAATTTTTTGAGTGTATTAAACTCACTAAATGAGTATACCAGCACTTTAACTCATCCTTTATTGATTGCTAAAGTGTTGAACTGTCTCCCTAAGTAGTTACCAAACTCAAAGAATATAGTTGAATAAAACAACTTTGCAGATATAGAGCAGTTCAAAACATTTTTATATTGGTTATTGTATCCTCTAAAGGGTTATAAAAAGATTATATGATCATATACAATAGCAAAATTGTTTGTTCTTAATGTCAACCACAAAACATGTTGTTACAAGATATGGAATGTGGTTCCAAAAAAATAGAAAGTGAAATTAGAAAATAGGCAGTTCATCTTTTTCATCTTCCTTTTTAACCAGAGTATTAAACATGATCAACAACCTTTGTTTGCATTTATGGATTTTGTGGTTATTGTTTAACAAAAATAAAGTAAAGACTTCTCTTTCTGGCATATGATTTTAAAGTCATGCAAAACAATTTTGCTTCAGCTACATTGTTTTGTGGATTATGAAAGCATTTAAAACAAAAAAAGCAAGCATTCTACTCTTGATGTTTTATAGGGGGAAACCAAAAAGCTTTTAAATGTATGACCGAAAAGAAAGGAGTATTATACATGGTACAAAAAGCTTCCAACTACAGTTAATCTAATGTTCATAAGTGTAAATGACACTGGAAATCACATATATTAAATTAAGGATCACAAGTTCTGAATTTGCTGTAAGCAATGTGAAGAGGATTTCTTCCCTTCTTCCCTAGGGGAGATGGGTGGGGGGTGTTTCATGCAAGCCTGCCTTCTCACCATCCATCATTTCAAAGAGACATGTATCGGCCTCCAAAGTGCTTTAAGGCAGCTGCAAGCAAGTGTCACTTTGAGTTAAATGCATTATTAAACTGTTGGGGAATTTCACATAATGGATCATTTATCCATGCTAAATTGGGTCAAAAGCTTCTATACATGCATAGATAAATGAGAGAAAAGAACAAAATTCTCCACGGGAAGTAGTACTTTGTCAAGGTTGACAAACCCCCACACTGTTTGTTTATAAGTTGCTATGAGGAAGAGGGGTTTTCTTGTTTTTGTTGTGTGTGTGAGATCTTATTTTAAAAGGTAATCAAACATTGCACAGAAGCAGGCTTCTCTAATAAATATAGTTAGATTTTACCACTTTTCCACTGCCTCTTGGATCATCTGTTGTAGAAAGCATAAATCATTAAAGATTCATTCATTTAACAAACATCTGAGTGTGTTCTGTGCACTGTACATCACATAAGCAGTAGAGAGAGTAAAAATGACTTTTTAAGTAGGCGTAACTCTAAATCCTCAATCCTGGAGGCTTTTTCAGCATAATAGGAAAAATCTAATTTCCTGAGATTTATATTTTAAAAATGGAGTGCAGATACAGACAAGGGAGTAATTAGATAGTTCAGAGTTTAAAGGAGGCAGCAGAGGGGTGCTGACCTGAGCAAGGCCTTCAGCAAGGACTAGTGGTTTCCCAGGGAGAGAAAGTCAAGAAGTCCAGTTCCAGGATGAAGAAATAGCAAAAGAGAAGAAAGTGAGAGAGAAGTAGGAATGCATTTATGGTGATTATATATTTTATCTTCCAAATTAGAACACTCTTAATGAAAGAGGGCATTGTTACTAATTAAGCTAGACAACAGATAAAAACTAAATCTGTCCCAAGCAAATGGAGATGTGCAGAAGTGTGTTCCTATCTTTGCGGTGCCTTCAATGTCCTCATAACAGGATGTCCAGTCACAAGAACGTGCATGTCCGTAATGCCACTGAACGCTACACTCAAGATGGGCAAAAGGGGAAATTTTATATTATATGTATTTTACCACAGTAAAGGAAAGGTCAATCCAGAGCCCTAGAAAATGTGCCCATGTTTCTTGGGTAAACATTTACCAAGGTGGCATGAAGATGCAAAGGGAAGACCTGGTTAAATAGCACGAGTAAACGCTTCTGATCTGATAGGATTTTTATTTTCTTTTCACAGTTTATGTCGTGGAAAACTAAAGTGTCATTTCCTCTATCTCTTGAACAAATGAAAATGGTTGTTTCTTGTTGATTTCTTGAGATACAATTCATGTGACACATAATTCACCCACTTAGAGTATAAAATCCGGTGTTTTTTAGCATATTTACAGTGTTGTGAAAATATTATTCAAATCTAATTTTAGAAAGTTTTCATTACCCCCAAAGTAACCCCATATCCACCAGCACTTAATTCCCACTCACCCCTTCAGGCACCCACTCCCCCCCCAAAGCAAGCAGGAATCTATTTCCTGGTTCCAGAGATTTACCTCTTCTGGGCATTTCATATAATTATAATCATAAAACATATGCTCTTTGTTACTGGTTCTTTTACTTTACATGCTTTCAGGATTCTCTGTAGTATTGATACTTCAGTTTTTCTTTTTGCAGTTTTTGGCCAGGGCCAGGTTTGAACCTGCCACCTCCGGTATATGGGGCTGGCGCCCTACTTCTTTGAGCTACAGGCGCCACCCGATACTTCAGTTTTTCTAATGACACAATATTGCATTGTATGAAGATACCAATTTTATTTCTTTATTAATTTACCTAATTTATCTATTTACAGACATTTAAGCCGTCTCCACTCTGGGGTTTTTATGAATACTGGTGCTATGAACATTCATTTACAACTTTCTGTGTGAATATTTCTTTTTTTTTTTTTTTTTTTGCAGTTTTTGGCCAGGGGTGGATTTGAACCCGCCACCTCTGGCATATGGGGCCGGCACCCTACTCCTTTGAGCCACAGGCGCCACCCCTGTGTGAATATTTCTTTTCATTTCTCTCGGGTATGTATCTAGGAATGGAATGGCTGCGGGATAAGGTAATTCTATGCTTAGCCTTTGAGGAACTGTCAGACTGTTTTCCAAAATGCACCATTTTAAATTCCCACCAGCACTACATGGTAGTTCCAAATTCTTCGCATCTTTTTCACTTTCTATGATCTGCTTTTCTGACCATAAATACTAAGTTGTGTATGAAGATATATCTCATGTGGCTTTGATTTGAATTTTCTTTTTGGCTAATGACACTGAGCATTTTTTCATGTGCCTTTTTGCACATCTTCTTTGAGGGAATGTTATTAGTTCCTTACCCATTTTTTTGCTGGGTTACTTGTCTTTATTGGGGTCATAAGTATTCTTTATGTTTTCTAGATAAAAGTGCCTTATCAGATACACTATTTGTAAATATTTTGTACCATTATTTGGATTATCATTTCACTTTTCTTTTGTTGTTGATTTCTAATTTAGTTCTATTATAGCTGGAGAATACACTTGGCATGATTTCAATTATTTTAAGTTATTTGAGGCTCACCACGTGGTCTATGTCACAAATATTATATATATATATCTATTTGAGAAGAATGAATTTCTGCTGCCATTGCATGGAGTGTTCTATAGATGTTTGTTAGGTATAGTTGACTTACAGTGTTATTTGAGTCTTATTTCTTTTTTTATGTACCTAGTTTTAATCTTTTGTTAAAGTAGAGTATTGAAGTCTCCGTCTGATGTAGTTGAATTCTCTGAGTTTCTGGTTTATCTATTTGGAGGTTCTATTAAGTGTATGCATGCATGTTGATAATCATTATATGTTCCTGATGGAATATACAGCATCCTCACGTCATTACAAATCATCTATAATATTATTTTTATTTTAAAATCTATTTGTATGACATTTACTATAGCTCCCTCAGCTTTTTAATGGCTGTTATTTGAATAATATACCTTTTTCCGAGTAGGTACTTTCAATCTATTTGTGTCTTTGCATATGCTATAGTCAACATATAGTTGGATTATGGTTGTTGTTTATTTATAGAGTCTGAAAATCTGAGTTTAATCCACTCATATTTAATGCTACAGTTCATATGGTTGAATTTATGTAAGCCACTTAATTTTCTTTTTGTTTTCTATGACGCATGTCATTTTTTGATTCTCTATTCCTCCTTCTTCCTTTTGCATTGAGTGACTGTCTTTTAGTATAGCATTTAAATGTCATTAGTTCCTTTCTCTTATTTTTTTTAGGGGCTAATGTAAGGTTTTCTAACAGTGTATATCCTAACCTATCAGAAATTACTTCTGATTAATACTAAGTTAAATTCATGAGATATATAAATGTTATTTCCAGATATACATTATATTTATGTATGTTATGAGCCCAACATTATATTGTTATTATTAATACTTCCTATAATTTTATATCTGTCAAAGAAGCTAAGAGAAGAAGGGAGAGAAAGTATATTTCTAGAGTTGTAATATATTTGCCTTATTTACCGTTTCTATTTCTCTTGATCTATTTCTGTGGATTTGAGTTACCACCTGGTATAGTCATTACCTGACTCAATACAGCTGTTTTCCCATTCTTCTTTCTTGTGCTGCTATTATCAAACATAAGCCCAACAAAACAATTATATGATGATTATTGAATGGAATTTCCCTTTAAATTCATTATGGCATATAGGAGAATAAATATGAATTTAAGCTTATTTTAAAATTACATAATTATTTTACTGGCACTCTCTTATTTTAATGTGAATTCAAAATACTCTCTGTTCTTAAATGCTTTCAGCCTGAAGAAATTCTTTTGATAATTCTTAGGAAGTAGATCTGCTATGAAAATCTCTCCATTTTCATTTATCCGTGAATGTCTTTATTTTGCCTTCATTTTGAAAGGTACTTTGAGAAATTATAAGGTAGTTTTGCTGAATATAATGTTTTCGGATAAAAAAATCTTTGAATATGTCGTGGTACATCCTTCTGAACTCAATTGTTCTGATGAGAAATCAGCTGTTGACATTATCAGAGTTTGCTTGTAAGGGATGACTTGTTTTCCTCTTGCTGCTGTCAAGATTCTCTTCGTCTTTTGACATTTTTACTTTGATGTGTCTAGTGTGGGTATTTTTGTGTTCATCCTAGTAGGAATTTTCTGAGATGCTTGGATGTACAGATTAATGTTTTTCAGCAAATTTAAGATGTTTTCATCTGTGATTCCTTTGAATATCATTTCTATCTTTCCTTTCTCTATTCCTCTGCTGATAGTTCTCTTATTCATGTGTTGGTGAATTATTGGTTAGTAAGAGTTTCTGTGAAGACCAATTCATTTTTCTTCATCTTGTTTTTTCCCTTTTTCAAATCACAAAATCACTATGTTCAAGCTCATTTGTTCTTCTGCCAGCTCAAACCTATTGCTGAACTTCATTGTAAATTTAGCTTCAGAATTTTTCCATGTTATACTTTTTATATCTTTATTTTAATCCTCTATTTGATGAGACATTATCATATTGTACTTCTGTGAGCATAGTTTTCCACAGGTATTTGAATATATTTATATCAGCTATTTTGACATTTTTGTTTCTAAGTCATCTAGGTCTTCTCAAAATCTATTTCTGTTGCCTTTTGTTTCCCCCATGACTATGAGTTACAGTTTGATGTTTACTTGTAAATTTTTGCTAAAAACTAGACATTTATTAAAATATGTAAAAGTGACCCTAGATACTGATTTTCCACTCTTCTTTATTGTTGTTACTTATTTATTTAGTGACCTGGCTATACTATTTAAATGACTTATACTTTCAGAAGTCACGGCCTGGAGTCTCCTGAAACAACAAGAGATTTATCAAATCTATTTGATTGTCTTTTTGCATGGTTTCTCTGTTACACTGTCTGTCTCAGTTTATATCAGAGAAGGCTAGTAGCCTCTACTGATTGCCAATTGATTGCTATATTGTTTGATAATTCCTTGGGGACATAAATTGCTCTTAAACTGTAAACTCTGACTTACAGTTCAACTTTTTGCTTTTCTGGAGGTACCAGTCTCCTCTAACCATTTACCTATTTACCTATTAGGCTTGAACTTTTCCACACTTCATAGCAAATAAAGTCAGTTCATTTGTGGACAGGTGGTAGTTTGTTCTTACAGTCTGCCTACCTCCCAAAGCAAAACCTCTGCACTTCTCAGGAGCTGGGGAGGGGCACTCCTGCTTCATAAAGAGGGCAATGAGCTAGAAAGACAGACTCAGGCTTTTTTGATTGCCTGTTATGGTAGGTAACCTCTACCTTATAAGAAAACTAGATAGCACTTAAGGCCAATGTTTTCTCACTCTATTACATCTATTGACTATTTGAGTCCTTTGCCCTTTCTTGTATTTTTGTAGTTGATTAGTACTATCTGTATGTATTTTGGATACTTGACCATCATCATGTATATGATTTGCAAATATTTTTCTCCTATTCTGGAGAAATGCATCAATTTCTTGATGCACAAAACTTTGTATTTTTACTAAAGCAAAATTTATTTATTTATTTATTTTGTTGCTTATGCTTTTGGTGTCATATCTTGCCAAATTCAAAGTCGAAAACAAAAACAAAAGCGAAAAACAAAACTACAAAGTGCAGTTGAAAGATCTCTAAAAGTCCTTACTGCCCTTTCAGGGATTTGTGAAACTATTTCGTGAAAGTTATTTTCATATTCTGAAGATATTATTTGGCTTTTTAAATTCTAATTCTCTCACTGGTGCACAGGGGAGTTTCCAAAGGCTGTATCACAGTAATACCAGTTGTGCTTATGTAATCCTGTATTCTATCTTCCAGTTTCTATTGCCAAGATGTTAAACATGGATAGATACAAGTCATACATATGAAGGATTTTTGGTGTTCTCAATTTTTAAAAATGCAAAGGAGTCCTAAGACCAAAACGTTTAGTTTGAATACTCCAGATTTAATTAATGCCACTATAACCTCTATAAAAACCACTTGGAATCACTGTTTTACCGTTTCTATGCATTTGATGCTTTTAAAATTTCTAAATATAAATGAGATCTTGCAGTATTTTTCTTTCTATATCTGGCTTTTAGTACTCAGCTTAATGTCCTTCAAACTAGTCTGCGTGGTTATAACAGTACTAGCCTCTTTTTTAGACTGAACAATATGTATGTCATGTTTATGCATGACAATATCCAAGGAAAAACACGACCGAAAGACCCTGAGTCTACATAACATAAAATTTGTAATTTTAATGCTTAGAAAAAGAAAAGTCCAATGCTGGAGGTGGTGGGTTCAAACCTAGGCCCGGCCAAAAACTATAAAAAAAAAAAAAGAAAAGTCCTTTCACTTCTGATTTTTATATCACTCAAATTTTCCTATGAAAATTATATTAACCATTTTTTTCTTATTTTGCCTTATAGATCTTTAAGTTTATAGTTACAAGTTTAATTGCAGTGACAATAGACCCCAGTTGCTTGATAGCATTATTTCTTACCTATGATGAAAAGTTTTGGGGTCTTTATTTTAGATATTTTGTTTATTATATTTTATATGTGCATTGAAATTTTTTTAAATAGAATTAACTTTACATATAAATTTGACAAATTCAATACATGTCTCAGGGTAATTAAAGTGGTCTGAATTAACACTCTTCTTCTAAATCTGTTTTTTTCCTACTTCGTTTATAAAGTTACATTATGTAGGTATGGGAGAGCGGAGGATCAATTTCCACAATGTGTTTGGTGCGAATCTCACAAAAAGAAAGGAATCTTAGCCACTCTGTGCCTTTAACTACTTGGAGCAGTTTCATTACATTAGTTAAATTTAGTCTCTGAGAAAATAGAGTAATAGAGTAGTAATCACGTCTCAGCGTATCCCACTTGAAATTTGAGGGAACCGGGTATTTAAACATCAGCTACTCATAGTCATTGGTTGAGGGCTGTGTTTGTTCACTGGCATTGCCACAACAGAACACCATAAACCACATGGTTCAAACAGCCAGAGCTTTGTTTTCTCACAGTTCTGGAGGCTGGAAATCCCAGATCCAGGTGTTGGCAGATTTGGTTCCTTCTGAGGCCTCTGTCATTGGCCTGCAGACGGCCACCTTCCCACTGCGTCCTCCTCTGGGCTTTCCTTTGTGGGCATGTGTCCTGTGTCTCCCAGTGAATCCACATTTCCTTTGCTTATAAGGACTTCAGTCAGGTTGGATGAAGGCCCACCCTAATGGCTTCATTTTAATTTATCCCCACATTAAAAGCCCTATGTCCAAATATACTTATATCCTGAGGTACTGGAGGGCAGAGTTTTGAATTTTGGAGAAGATGTAATTAAGCACATAGCAGGGGCTATTTTGGGGGGTGGGAGGAGACATTTCTTTGAACAACCTCTGATGTGGACAAAGCAGGTTCCAGCTGCCAGTACCAATTTTTAGCAGTCGATGTCAGGCATATTTCTAAGAGCAAGGGGAATTGAATGGGACAAAAACATTTACTACCTCTACCGACAAAATTGTACATATTCTAAGGTTGGCTTCATCACTTTATACATAGTGTGGTCCCTTCCTCAAGAGAGTAGCAATCACACATGCGCACAATTGAACAAAAACATCTGGCTACAATCTATATAGGTACTGAGATATAAAACTAAATAAAACATTTGTTCAAAAGGATCACATTCTATTGGGCCATATGTTAAGCCATAATATATTAAGTTTACTCATAAAAGAGTTAGAGCAATGGGACATGCTGCCATGGGAGAGAGAGGGGAGTGGACATATGGGTCTTCAAATAGTGATGGCTTTCTTGAAGTGGTGACCCCTGAGATGAATCTTGGAAAATGGGCACAAATCCATAAAATTGGTGAAAAGATGAAGACAAAGAAATGGGAAGGAATTTAGGTATGACAGAGAAAGAGAGATAAATATATGCAAAGATAAGGATGGTGTGTTGGTGTACTTTGATGTCAATTACAATAAATTAGCACTTGTCAGCAGAGATGCATTTAGAGTAGGGAGAACTAATCTCCACATCTGAGATGCTAAACCATTGAAGGAACTTATGCACAGGTATTTTGTATTCAGCAATGTTCTCAGAGGCTTTTCCCCTTAATTCTTTTTTCCGCATAGAGTTGAAGAATAGCAGAGTGCCAGAAAAGGCAAACTAAGGCTTTCTCTGCAATTACAAGTAGGCAGTTAAGGAATGTTTTTCTTTCTCTCTCTCTTTTTCTCTCTTGTTTTTACTCTTGTGTTCTCTCTCTCTCTCTGACCCAAAGCTGCTGGCAGTTCAGAAAAGCCACACAGAAGGATTTTTGATGCCAAGCTGGCTCGAGTTCCAGAGTTATGCATATTCCTTTGAAAAGGGGTTTTGACTCCAGGCTAAGAAACCAGACTATGATAGAAGGGAATATTCTCATCAAAGTCTGAGCATTTGCATTTAATTCAGCAATTTGCCCTATCCCAAGGTAACTTTTTTAGTTATTGTAAAGTGTAAGACGCTATTCCCCTGAGAAAGAAAAAAAATAAAAAAAGAAAGAACCACCAATTTGCCTTTCGAGACTTAAAATGATGTGATTTCACAATTACTACAGGCTTGGTTGGGACTATCTCCCTAGATGAAAAGCAATCCTGTTTACGTATGGCACGATACGCATTGTATCGCACGATAATGCATTGGTGTGCTGGTCTACTCTATAAAGGAAAGAAACAATCTAAAAAGAAAATGTCTAGAAGTACAAGTTCTTTAATTATTGGAAGATTTAGTGTATGGCTAAGTTAAGAGTCAACACTAAACTGTTCCAAAGAGCAACATCTTCATCTGTAATGGAAATTAGAAAAAAAAAAGCAAAAACGATATGATAATATGATAGAGGGATGGGGCATTTTTACCAGAACATACATACGTTAGTGACCCTGTATTGCATGGCATGTATGTGTACTTATATTAAGGAATTAATTGATGTCTATCTGAAAATCAAGTTTAATTGGGTGTCTTATATTTTACTGAATATAGCAAAGCTAGGTCAATCAGTTCTCATTGAAAGTACTGGAGCTCAAGTCAGGACTGCCTATGCAAAGCTTATACTGGGAAGCATTGTGCATTATTGATGGAAAAATAGCATGTGAACGAATAGCATTTTATTTGTATTATAGTTAAATGCCTGGTGTTTAGAATTCCTAAGACCCAGATTCGAGATTTTATTCTTCCTTTGTCAGTTATGCAACTTTATTCATGTTACTCTCTGAACCTCAGTTTTCTAGCTTATAAAGTGGGGATATTTTGGCCTCCACCAATATGTTAGTGGCATGTGTTGACATACGCTTGGTGCTGCATGGAAAATTAAACCTGAATTATTTTGTCAAATTGTCATCGGAAAACTCTGGGGGTAGACACTTATAAAAGATTGTCAGGTTCCAATTTTGGTGTCTGACTGGTAACAGCTTGAAAGACCTGCCCCTCCTCACATCTGGGAAAGCTGATAAGAAGGGCTGGGTGCTCCCTCCTTTAAATTAGGAGGAATTTCAAACTATGGAAACCTTCACTGCAGCTCCACCACCCACCACTCTCAAAATACCCAAAGCCATTCCTTTGATTTCTCCAGTCATTTGAGAACCAGCCTGAGATACCTGCCCTGTTCTCCCCAGAAACTCATTTTATGTTCTCTTGGAGTGTGTATGTATGAAGTCTTCAGTCTCAATATCTAAACTCACTTTTGGATGGAGGGGTCCATACTATATTTTGGCTACAAAACAATACTATTTTTTCCTTGATGTAAAGATGACAAAAGTGGGGCTTAAATGAGAGAATTAACTTCCTCTAAATCACACAAGCTAGCAAATTACAGATTTGGACCCCCAGCTTAGGGTGTTAGAAAGATAAAATGAGGAAATTCATGGAATATGTTTACTACAGCACTCAACACATGTTTAGTGCCCCATAAATATAAGCCACATCTGGGCATAACAGGGAGGTGGAGTGTGTAGACCTCAAAGTAGGTTATTGACTCATAGAGTTTTGCCATCTCCACTGAAATCAGAACTTTCCTATATATAAAGATTTACATGCATAGCAAACAGCCACCCGATGCTTGTATAACACTTTGCACCTCTGTTTCCAAAGCACTGATAATGCAGTTTCCATCAGCCCGAAACAAAATGTTTATTTTCCAGTCTTATGTGTTTCATCCCTGCTTGTTTGGAGCCTGTTGGCTGGCTGTCAACATGACAGTCCCCATCTGTCCCAGGGAGTGGTATGCTTTCATGGTGACCCCTAGGATATGCTTTCTAGTTGCCCAAGAGGTGGAGGCTCTGCTAAGCCACTGACAAATCTTGATGTTCTCTGCTGTGTACGGTATTGTTAAATCCACCCTAAACCCAGAGTGACATCTCCTGACATCTCCCTCATATGCCAGGAAATAATTGTGGGGGATAAGCACAGATCAGCAAGATGGGATGGCTGGAAGAGTCTTTGGTTATGTATTAGAATAATTAGAATTATGATTACAAATACTTTTGAGCTAAAGGTTTCCCTTAAACTCTCTAGTGCAGTGGTTCTCAATGTTCCTAATGCTGTCATGTATTTTCATTGTTACAAAAGGGTTGCAACCCACAGGTTGAGAAAGGCTGCACTAGTGGTTGGAGGACATTTGTTCTCTACAAGGTCCTAAGGTTTTATTTTTTGCAGCAGGGAAACATTAGATAGGTCAGAATTGCCATTACAGCTAAAAATATTTTTGTTGTAAATAGAATGAATTTGTTCAAGGAGTAAAATCTGTATTCCCACAGAATTCTGGAATATTAAACTGGTCTTCCAAAGAGCCACTAATATTTCTTATCTCCTCCCTTTCTACTCAGTTTCTTGCACTATTGCTACTGCTCATCATAATTAAGCTTCCCCAGGTCGTAGCTAGTTTATGTTTCACACACTATTCTGAATGCTGAAGCAGGATTCCATCCTCATTACCATGTTAATGGTAAGACTTTATTATCACCTCCTCCCCTTTTTTTGGATGAGGAAACTAACAAATCTAAGTTGTGCCCATACCATGGAGGTACTTGCTAGCTAGGATTTTAACTCAACTCTTTATAACTCTACAGGCTATTCTCATCACTATGCCTTTGACATCTAATTATCTTTTTAAATTAAGTCAAATACGCATAGATCATAATATATTCATGTATATGTGGAGGTACAATGTGCTGATTTTTTTTTTATACAATCTGACATTGTTTGGATATTTGTCCCCTTCAAACCTCATGCTGAAATTTGAGGTGGGACATAGTAGGACGGGTTTGGGTCTTGGGGGTGGAGATTTGTGCCCTACATAGGAAGTAAGAGGTAGAGTGAGTTCTCCCTCTGTTAGTTCTCACCAGAGATGGAAAAAAAGAGTCTGGCAGCTCCCCCCTCTCTTTCTGGCTTCCCTTCTCACCATGTGATCTCTGCACACACTGGTTCCCCTTCACTGTCCACCATGAATAGAAGCCTGAGACCCTCAGCATGTGCCCAATCTTGAAAATTGCACCAAGCAGAACCATGAGCTAAATAAACTTCTTTTCTTCACGAATTACCTAACCTCTGGCATTCCTTTATGATAACACTTAAGTGGACCACGATGTCTGTCACGTTCTCAGAGAGAAATCTGAGTTCCAAAGAACTGTGGTAATTTGTCTAAGGAAACACGGCAGGATTTCTGGAATTTGAATTGATCTAGCTCCAGGTAAACACTGATTCTTATTGCATTTCCAGGTAAGTAATAATAAAATGTTAAGTCTTCATCTTCAGTGGTGCCTTTTCTAGCTCCGGTGCTAAATAAAGGTCCTAACGTTGGGCCTTTGCATATCACGTCTGTGCAATACTAACAATCTGTGTGAGGAGGTGGGAGGTACTCAGTATGTGAGCTAAATATGCTTAGATCTGTGGAAATACTATGTATCTTCTCTATTCTCCTCTCTTCCCTCTAGATTTTCCTTATATCATATCCCCTGCTTTATTTACCCTTTCTGAGATGAACCCAGAACACATCGCACATGTCTCTTTTCACAGTTTTCACAAAGCTCTATAGTAACTTGTTCGCCTGTCTGTGTCTCCTACTCGACTGCAAGCAACCAAGAGTGAAAAACGTATCATGTTTTTATTGACATCTCAGGTTTTTCAGGTATTCACAATGATTTTACAGATGATTGAGGGACTACACATTGATTTATCATTTAATCAGTAGTTTAAGGTTCCTTTGCCCCATTCACTGGGGAGGAAGAAAAGGAGGTGACCAGTGAGGCAGGGGCTGAAGGGTCAGAACAGCCATGGTGGAGATACAGGTGTTCTCTTCCACACATAGCTTCATAAAGGTGATGTGAAGGACAAGCAAATATTAATCAGAATGTGTAATGCTATTGCTAAATGAGCTATTCAATTACAGACATTTCTTCTGAACAGAAGAGCATCTTACTGACTGGATAGCCAAGAGTATGGGATACTTGGCGACATCAAAGATTTGATGGGAAACAAAGAATGTGTTCAGTGAATGCTCTTTCATGCATAGAATACAATCAGTGCTATTCACCAGGTGACCCTTAAAGTGTCACAGAAAGACATGAAGCTTCTGAGGGTGAAAAGTTTCATCCAAAATATGCCTTCGATTTACTTAAGGCACGTTACAAGGAAGGATTCAGAATAGGAATGAAGTGGAAAAAGGACAGTCACAAAAATAAGAAGTAACTGTCTTTAATACCTTCACTGTTGAACATCGGGAGATATTTCGCTAAGTAGCTTAAATGGAAATTTTTTTTTTTAAAGGAAAAGGATGACAGGCATTATTGAGCTGAAAGGTAGATAGTGTTTTAGATAAGTCTTCAGTGATAATGTAGGAATAAGTATTATCAACTCTCAGAATCATAACATGGTGTCCATACTTATTCAGGGCAAATTTTTCCTCAAATGTCAGAATATTACATTGCAAGTTAATATCTGATTTTCTGTCTGTTCTAATATCTATGCTCCTCATAAATTACTCATTCCAAACCATAGTTTTCCCTCCCCATCACCACTATGTAACACTGAATATTTAGGGTATAAAAAATCAAAACTCAGAAGTTGTCAGTACTGTGGCACCTATTGTGTATATGCCCTAAATAGGTGAGTGGAAGAAAGAAGCCTATGTTGGTAGAATTCATGTGATGAGGAGAAAAGACAAATGTGATACATGGTACACTGGCCAGGAGGCGAAATTGTTAGAAGAAAGAAGTACTACCAGGAGTCTTTTCAGATATGCAAGTGAGACTCTCCAGGCTATTTTCATCTTGGGGAGCAAAAAACATAAAGCAAAACAATAAAACAATAGATGTATGACAAGATTTATAATAAAGGAATTGGCATAACAAGAAAAAAAGTTGCTTTTCTACATAAAATCTTTATAACCACATGATAATCACTTATCTTCACAACCACATACTACTTTTATAAATGAATCATTTAAGATTTATTTTGAAGAATGAAGAACAAGTATGGACCCACAGGCTGCAAAAATTGTAAAGCGTGGCAATAGCAGTTTAGCTGAAGATACGGAGTTACAGGGACTCTGATACTTACAGGTGGCCATATACGTTCATAAATGGTTGTCTTACTCAGTAACTGTGTGACCTTCCACAGATAACCTTACATCTCTCAACCTTTTCCTTATTATTAAAAGGAGAGCAATAATACTTTCATAGAGTTATTTTAAGGATTGGCTATAAAATACCAAGTCTTTACTGTGAACATAGGATGAATAAATGTTGGTGATGATGGTGGTGGTGGTGATAATGGTGTTGTTGATGTTTAACATGTTTATGCAAAAGAGAAGGGGGGAAAAGTCTGATTTCCCCCCTTGGTAAATATACCAAGTAAATCAGACTTTTCCCCCCTTCTCTTTAGAAATGTTGATATCAACAAAACTAACACTAACCAAAAGAGACTTTGTTGTTCAGGATCCCTGGATGGATGTAAAGCAGCGGTTCTCAACCTTTTTGGCACCAGGGATTGGTTTCATGGAAGATGATGTTTCAGCAGGGGGTGGGGGGAGCATGGAGAGCATACTCAGGCAGTGATGTGAGCAATCAGGAATGGCTGGCAGCTGTAAATACAGATGAAGCTGCATTTGCATCACTAGATTGCCCATGCAGCGGGTTCTTAGGTTTCACGAAGACAATTTTTCCATGGATTTGAAAGCCCTGTGGCCCAGCTCCTAACTGGCCAACCAGGAAATGGGGACTGCAGGCATAAGGGATTGCAATCAACTGAAAGCCATCCTGGGCTCACTCCTGCAACACTAGCACTCACTCCTAGCAATCTTAATCTTGGGAGGCAGAAGCAGGATGATCCCTTGAGCTTAGGAGTTAGAGACCAGCCTGAGCAAAATCGAGACCCAATCTCTATTAAAAATAGAAAAATTATCCAGCCATTTTGGTGGGGGTCTATAAGCCCAGTTATTCAAGAGGCTGAGGCTGGAGGATTGCTTGAGCCCAGGAGTTTGAGGTTGCTGTAAGTTACAATGTCATGGTACTCTAGCCAGGGAAACAGAGTGAGAATCTATCTCAAATAAAAAAATATATATATATGAAAACCATCCTCAGTCAGTATGAGAAGTATACAGAAGGCACAAGAGATGGACTAGGAAGACATGTATTTAAATCTTTGGTAATCTAACATGAGGAAAAAGAGCTTATCACTTTTACAAATTCAATACTGAAAATGTTTATTCTGAATGCTCCTAAATGTTTATTCTTTAATGCTCCATTAAACTTCCCAAAATAACTGAGCTAAGAGTGCTTAAGAAGGCATGAGGAGTTGGGGACACAGAAGTGTCTACTATGCTTGATTGTCCTGTTTGCTTCAGAAGTGGTAAAGGTATCATGCTGGGAGAGATAAGAAAAGTTTGGAAAAGACTGGAGATGTTTAATCAGATCCATAGGAGGGATTTTGCACAGCCCCAATGGGGGAAAGGTGATTAAAAATTTTAGAGAGGTAGACTTCAGATTAGTATAGGGAATAGGAATAAATAATGAGTTTCTTGGAAGAAAGAGGCTAGGTAACTACTAAGGGAAAAAAACAAAAAACAAACAAACAAAAAAAACATTTTTAGAAGGAAAGGCTTCCCATGAGGACAATATTGACCTATGCTACTCTACGATTACTTTTGACCTAGAAACTATGATAGAGTAAGCTATTCATTTTACATGATGTTTGTATTTTCATTGTAGTAACACCTCAAATAGATTGTGCAAATGTTGGCAACGCACAGTGACGACAAACAAAATATGTTACCTCAAAATACTGTTCTTAGACATATGTTGAGAAGGCTGTTCAGAGGGCCTACAATCAGAAGTAGCCCTGCAACACTACCTCTTGTAAGGAAGATTCATATCTATGTAGAGAATCTGCATTTCTCAGAGGGTCTGAAGGAAACACTTACCATTTATTCTCTCAGAGGTCTGCTACCTGTGAACCTCATCTACCTACCAGGACCTATGCTAGCCAGGTCTTCTCTTGCTCCCCTCCCATAATACGTGCCGCCATATTGTCTCACCATGCTACAACCCCATATTCTTTCTATTTCCTCTAGATGGTATAAAACTGTCAACCATCAGGCCATTTCTTTGAGTTCTTACATTTTCTATGACTCCAATGCACATGAACAAATTTATTTTGTTCATGTTTTTTCTCCTATTAATCTGTTTTTTGGTGGTTGATTTTTCAGAGAACTTTCAAAGTTTCCAAGGGCCCCAATAATAGGGGTGGACCAAATTGTAACTCCTATCATTATAAATTTTTAAATAAGTTATGGATACTTACCTCAATCAATTTTCTTTTTTGAGACAGAGTCTCACTTTGTCACCCTTAGTAGTGTGGTATGGCATCATAGCTCACAGCAACCTCAAACTCTTGGGCTCTAGCGAAGCGATTCTCTTGCCTCAGCCTCTCAAGTAGCTGGGACTATAGGCACTCACCACAGTGCCTGGCTATTTTTAGAGATGAGGTCTCACTCTGGCTCAGCTAGTCTGGAACTTGTGATCTCAGGCAATCCACCCGCCTTGGCCTCCCAGACAGCTAGGATTACAGGCACAAGCCACGGTGCCCAGCCTTAAATCAATTTTCTTAAAAGAAAATTACAAAATCTCACCCCAACCTATATCTTATGTTTTTCAAAATATCTGTATTATTCTTGCCCTGCCTTGGCCTAATTAATTGCTGTTGGGTATTATAAGAAGGTCAAGTATACCCTTCAGTTATTTTATACATAATATAAGCTTAGTTAATGTTTTTAATCCAAGGTAACACAGAGAATCATTACTTATCACATGACACTAATTTTATGTATTTATGTAAATTTGGGAACTGGAAAATCATGTTTAGAAATAGAGAATTTTGAATTTTCTGAATTTTTCTTGTTACTATTTAATAATATTTTTCATTCAACAATTTTTGAGTTCCCATAGGTGGTAAGAATGTAGTTTTAAAAAAATCTTCATGACTGCCAAGAGCAGAATGAATTATAACTACAATCTCATTGTAACTCTAGATTGGAGAATTAGAATACTCTAATGCTATCTGTGGGATGTATGAGGTGGGCACTTGTGTAGAGATGAGGAATGTTTGTATAAATGATTGACTGAGGCCTATCTCTGATGTGTGATTGGAGCATCCTGCATGTCATGTGTACCCCAACCTGGATAGCACACAAATCTACATTTGCACCCACTGTGCCTTTTTGATGATGTCAGTTATTAGTCTTCCAGTGACTCACCATCCATGGGAAAATAAGGCAGCTAAGAAATGAACTCATTAGCTCTCTTATGCAGATAATAAGAGCTGTGATAACTACAGACTTCAATCTGTAGTTCCCTGTAGAGTAATTCTCATTTTTCTAACCTGTCATCAGATAACATTAATGTTTCAGTGAAAAACAATTTTCTTTCCAAATCATTTTTCAGGTAGGTGACAGTAAGAATTAGGCCACTTATTTGTCTGATTTTCCTAACCAGAGATAATAAGCTCATAAGGAAAATAAAATTTGGGTAATTATACATATCAAACGTCTAACATGTTCTCTGGAAAGGTAAATTATATGTTTTTAAGCAAACATACAATAGGCAGAATTTCTCAATTACTGTGTAATGGATGTGCTGAGAGCAAGGCAAAAGAATCTGAAATTGTAATTACAATATCCTGAGAGATGACATCCTGGTACCTTTAATTGAACCCCTCAAAATAAGCTTAAAATCTTTTACTACCTCCACACCCACAAATATTATGTGACAAGTATTTAAAAATCACTATTTCAGAGGAATTCTAGTAATCCCTGTACTGGAATGTTACATTCAACATCTTCAATGAATTACTCTAAATCCTTCAGAAATCATAAGGTTTGATTTATAATCACCAATAAACTATATATGATTAATATTGGTAACATATAAAAGGTATTTTTTAATCATTGAGAGAAATTTATTCAATGACGGGATGAGATAATTATGATCCTTACCGCCGGCCAAACTGCAACAACAACAACAACAAAAAAAAATAGCCGGGCATTGTGGCGGGCGCCTCTAGTCCCAGCTACTCGGGAGGCTGAGGCAGGAGAATCACTGAAGCCCAGGAGTTGGAGGTTGCTGTGAGCTGTGTGATGCCACAGCACTCTACCGAGGGCAATAAAGTGAAACACTGTCTCTACAAAAAAAAATTAAAATAAAAATAAATAAATTAAATAAATAAATAAATAAAAGAAGTTTTGCCAAATTTCAGCTGGTGAGTCACAAACAAATATTTTAGGTAATGAAAATTGAATTTTAAGCTTGTGAACGATTGTATATATGTACACAACCTGAATTTCTTAAGCCTTTCAGAAAGTGTAAATCAAAACACATTAAGTGTTTAGGCTTGAAAATTCAACTCAGTTTCCAGTTGGACTTTGTGGTTGATTATCCTTTTCCAAACTATTCAAAGACATCATCAATCAAATTTGAGAGTCCTGGAATAAGTATTAAATGCAAAACATCAGTAGATTAGAGTCCAGCAATGAGGAGAAATGTATATTTTGATTTATTTCATTAGGGTTGCTTTCTGAAGACATTACAGATTGCAATACTATTCTCTCAGGTTAGCATGATGATGTCATTGTGCATAAGTGGTGTTAATGTCTGTTTTTAATGGAGAATGTTTACAATGACAGACAGACACCAAAATATGAAATTTTCAAATCAATAGTTCTTGTTATTTCTAAGTGTTGCCAGAATTTGCTGGGGACAGAATCTACTCTCAAGCCAAGGAAAATATATTAGCAAAAACATTCTGAGAATTAAATTATAAATGCATATTATAGATTTTCAATGTTTCACAAATCATGATTTTGTGAATAGTTATTTCCTGTGGCTTTGGCTCATTACAGTTCACTTTTCTTTTTTTTTTCAATAAGGCAACTAACTATGAAATGGAAGGCAGTGAGTATGATCGTCTTTCTTTTTTCCTTTCTGTGCTTTCTACATTGCATCTGATGCTTTGATACAAATATATCATATACGATAACATTACTGGCTGTCATTTCAAACTGTAGATACCAGGGTCAGGTGTAAAAGTCAGTAACAAGTACTTTGGATGACTGAACTTTCACTTAGTTTATCAAGATGATTGGTGCTTTGATAAGTCTTAATCTGGTCCATAAAGTTAATAGATCCTTGGTATCTATTAAATGCTATTAAATGATGCTCTCTAAAGGATGCAGGAAATATCATTGATATTGGAGTAAATAAATAATTGTCTAAAATTTAGACTAAGGCTAATACTACTAGGCATAATAATAATAAACAACTGATAATATTTGAACTCTTACCATATGGCATGCTAGATTAAAATACTTGGCATTTAATTTGCATGATCTGGACAACTTTATGAGGTAGGTGATAGTCTTGAAATTGGAAAACAGAAGCTAAGAGAAGCAATATCTCTCTCAAGATAGCATGACTGCGGAGAGCGAAGTGTTAGGATTTAGTTGTAAGCATTTACCTCCAGGAAATGCAGTTGTAACCTCCCTTGTTCAAAAGCCTGTGGGTCTGTGTAGAGGCACACAGTCTGCAGAAATACCACCTGCGGTGTCACTGAGCACATTCTTGTCTTGCCCCAAGTACATGGGGCCTATTGGACAACATGGTGCCCTGGTTGGATGGCTAAAGATACAATGGATAAGAAAAGAGACAAAAAACACTCTTTCTTGTCCATATTAATAAGGCAATGAAAGACCCTTTTTGTAGTAGAAATGCATGATATTCAAATTATAAATGTATAAAATTCTTCAGAAAGCATATAAAAATTGTGAAGACTATTTTTTCACTTCCCTCTAAGGACCATTTGTTCTCACATTCTAGTATGTTAATTCAGTGGAGCTGTTGGCATCAACAAAGGCAACTGATATTATAGGCTAGTTTTAACACTATCTCATTCATAAGAATATTAAATTATTTTAGGCAAAGTAGCTGTGTCAAATTGAATAGAAATAAAGGGAAAGTGGTAATTAGACTATGTTAAAATATAACTTCCAAAGATATTAAGTATGCAAGAGCTCATCCATGAAAAATTAGACTGCAAGAGGTTACACCATGTATTGGCCTATTTTGTAAGATATCAAATTACCTCTCATGAATAAATGTAACTAATAATGCTAACTCTATAATTTAATGCTATGATATTAAATATACTTTTTGACTAAAAAAACCCCCAAAAACTAATTCTGTATTTGTTCCTTTTTCATTACCAAACACTACGTTTACAGTAATTAAGCAAACAAGTTCTGTTGGCTTTACCAAACAAGTCTTGAGAGATTTTGTATTTTAAACTTGACTTATAAAATAGTTTAATAAATACTGGTTAAATATATACTGAGATTTAAATTCTAAGTGGAAACAATAACATAAACGATTTTAATTCATCATAATATTACCAAGTAGCTTGAAAGGATCAAACAAGGGTCTCATGTCTCATGTTGGGTATCGTGCTGGGTTCTGAGGTTATAAGTTAGAATAAGCAACGATGAAAATAGTTGCAAATAATTAGCAATATGAAAAATATTACAACATACCATTTTTAACTGTGAGGAAAAACTTTTAATATAATGGTGTCCCTCTCTCATTGATGAAAAGAAAGACTCACAGCGAAATGAGCCAAGGTAAAGCAAGATTTTTATTATTAATAAATGGGCAGAGTTCATGGGTGACAGAAAGGTGTTGTCTGTTTGATTCTGAGTATCTGATAGGCTGATCACTGGTTTGCTTCACATTTCTCTCTTTCCAGGTTTTGCTCAACCTATTGCCCACCTTGCTTTTATCCCATGCTCATCTGCTTTGGCATTTCACGTACTTGTGATACTATTTGCAGAAAATTTTTAGTCGCTAAAGAAATCTTTGAATAAGTCTCCAAGTAAAGACTATATGCCAAGCACTGCTTGGCCCCAGGGATGAACAGATAAAAATACTGGTACTCTTCCTTTCCTCAACTATATTTAAGCCCACTGGGGAAATACACATAACAGTGAATAATTTGAATGCAGCAAAGCATCAATCCTAGTATTTATGGAAGGAAGAAGTAAAGAGAATGAACTGTAATCAGTCAGGGTTAGCTCATAAATTTTTCAGACAAAGCCAAGCATTTAAACTAATAGTAGAAAGTTTCATAGGTATTTGATAGACGTTTCCGAGGTACATGACTCAGCCATTGCAGGTGAAAGGAAACAGTGGGAAAAGTGAAGAAGGAACTGCACATCATAAACTGGGAACCTCAGAGTATAGTATTAATATTCATGGGTGTTGGACTCCGCAAGGGAGGAGGTTAATCTACAGGAATATACAGAATCAGATGTCTTTTCCCTGTGAAGAGTGCTATAAATATCCAGCTTTAGGACATTAATTGTTGTTCAAACTTCAGCCCTGTGTTTATAATTGCCAAAGGAGCACATGGGAATTCCATCAATAGAGTGATGTAATAATTTCTATCAAATCTGCACCTTCCCTTTTGCTGGGACGATTTTTTTAAAAATGCAGCACATACAAGTTTGAATTTATCATGTTTAAAGTCACAAAGTAGTCTCTACCTCCCCTAGCTTGCTTATTCCAGGACAGCCTGTGATATTGTGAAATACAGTTGTCACCCCAAAGACCACCAAGATGACTAAAGTAGTAGTCAGTAGAAGAGAGTTATTAACAATATTGTTTGCAAACAAAAAAGGACCACCTCCAGGTAGACTGGAGGTGCTCAGTCTTTGAACAGGGTAAGGATAGGGTGGGTTTTATGCCTCATAGGGCCAGTATCACAAATATTCAGTAGGTTTGGAAGAAAAGCTATGCATATTTATGAGGGGAGCCAAGGGCATGCACAATGTGTAAACATGTGTGAAACTTATAGCTCGGGTGTACTCGGGCAGTGCTTTAGCATTAAAATGAAGTAGAATTTTATTCTTTACATCCAAAGGTGAACTATAGGGCACAAAGACAGTTCTTGCACAGCCTCTAAGAGCTGACTAAAACTGGCTTATGGTCTATCATAGCCTATCAGAAAAGCATGTTTGTAGGGCTGGTCCAATCATGGTGGTAGTGATCTGAATTATAAAACAGCCTGATAACTCCCGTTCGGGAGTTTAGCAGAGGTGTGGTTCATCCTATTGTTGTAGAAATTTTGAAATGTTTCCCTGGCAATGGGCCCCGAACTATCAACCTGTATGTAACTTTTGTGTCCGTAACTTTAGGGATCCCGGGATCCCCTTAGTTGAAAAATGGTGTCTGTTTTGGTGTTTCAAATGACAGTCATTTCTTGGTATGTATGGAAGATTAGTCCCAGGAAACCCTGATGGCAGCAAAATCCATAGCTCAAGTCCCTTATATAAAATGGCATAGTATTTGCATATATTTCTTTATACTTCAAATCATCCCTAGATTAAGTTGGGGCTCAGAAACCAATATCCCTAAATAAGGCATTTTTACATGCTAGACTGACTGAAGGAGGCTTAGGGTCTATAAGCTCCTTGCACCCCTCCATGGACTCTCCACAGAAAGTTGAAGTTTCTAAGATTCAGACTCACCAAAATTGTTCTTTTAACATGACCACAACTGAACAGACTCTTTTAACAAAATAATGATGTCTCCTCTCTGACTCATTCAAATTCTAAAAAAGACTATCTATTCCACCCCCACACATCCTCCCTAAAACTCTTTTATTGCCCATCAACAGAATTCATCTTTCCCCTCCTCCCATAATCTATTTTAACAGAAAGACTATATGAGTTTGTAAACTCCATTGGGGAACTGAGTTTTCCTTCTGAAGGCTCCCATATATACACATTAAACAAAAGTGTATGTCTTTTTCTCCAATTAATCAATTTGCTTCTTGTCAGTGATTTTGCAGTGAACCTCTATGAAGCCAAGGACCTTCATTTCCACAATTACTTATAATATCTGCTATAATACTGCAAATTCTATGTAAATAGTTGTTATACTATTTTTTAGGGAATAATAGAAAAAAGTTTGTACATGTTCAGTAAAGACACAGACATCTATTTTTAAAAAATATTTTTGATCCAATTTTGGTTGAATCTACTAATATGGAATCCATGGGTACTGAGGACTAATGGCATATACTTTTGGTTTGATCCACAGTTCCTAAAACCCTTGTATCTCCTAAGGAACCAGGGCAATAGGAGTTTCCTATATTAAGCTATTTGGCCTTTTGCCCTTGGTTCTGGAATAGCACTAGAGAAATAAGGTGAAAGAACATGTCTTTCGTTATTTTTTTCCTTTTTTTAAAAAATTAAATCTTAGCTGTGTACATTAATGCAATCATGGGATACAATGTTCTTTCATTATTTTTAACAAGCCCCTTTTGACTTCACCTGAATTTATGTTAATAAGGTGATTTGGGAGGGAAGTCCCTAGATATCAACAGGATGGGGTATGGTGCCAAGGGAATCAACCTCGTGATTACAAGATTGAGGTCTAATCTGCCACGTCCAACGAGGAAAGAGGGGCTGAAGGTTGAGTTGATCATCAGTGACCAATGATTTAATAAATCATGCCGAAATAAAGAAGACTCCATAAAAACCCAAAAAAACTTGGTTTAGTGAGCTTCCAAGTGGGTGAGCAAGAAGACTTTCATGTTCCAGGCATGTGATGCACTCCAACTCCTTAGTGCAACCAGCTCTCTGAGCAAATTTCAATGACTACAATTTTTCTTATAATCCTTTCCCTTAACTGTTGCTGTCCACTGGCCTAGTCAGAGACATGGAGGCAGACACTGCAGATGAAATGAATGATTTATTAAGGGACGGCTGGTGCTCACTCAGGCACAGCAGCAAATGGCTGTTCTCATTCACATTCTCATATACCCAAAATCATCAGATAGAAATAATCCAAGAACAAAGAAGATAAAAGGTAAATGCCTTATCAGAGTTAATCCAGTAAAGTACATACACACCTTTCTAAACCAAGAATATCTTGTTTAGAGATAAACAACAATAGAGATGAACCACAAAGGGCTGGGTTGTCTGTTCTGTATGCCTATTTTTCTATATGACTAACTGAAAGTTTTTGTGTAAATAGAGATAGGGGATTAAGTGCAACAGTCCATTGCCTGAGGCAGATGCTCTGTCTCCAGCTATGACTTGGCGAGAGCCCTCCAAAACATTCTTTCCTTTAAGGTGTGACTGCCTGCATTTTTCAGCAAAGCCACTTATGTGAGCTGGGGGAGAATATCCCCCCAAAACTCATATCAGCCCAAGTACTGGAAATGTCCCTTCTCAGGGTCTCATAACTTCAAGGAGCACAAATGAGACTGATTCACCTACAAGGTTGCAGTGGACTGTGCTCCTTCATTAACTAACCACTTGATCTTTGTTTTCCGAAGATGGTACATTTTCTGCAAGATAAAGGGACTGAAATTTGGAAGGCCCTGTGCAACTTTTGACACTAAGATCCATCATCCCCCATAACCTGCACTCAATGCATATAGCCCCTTGTTAGTTACAACAGTACCTGCTCCAAAGCATGTGGTCCCTCCTTGAAAAGCCCATGACCTCTATTAGTTCCGAAGACATTTTGAGGCAGCTTCTCTTATTCTCTTGGCAAGGCATCTATCATATTAAAAATTGATTTCTCCTTTAGCAATCCTTATTGTCTCAATGATTGGATTTTTGTGCAAGGAGTAATTCAACCTAGGCTGAAACCCTCTTGCAGTTTCAACAACAATTATGGGAACTCATCCAGGATGGTATTGCTTATAGTTCACTGGATGTGGAATGGGGAGAGACCAAAAGCTTCCCTTAGCAGCTGCTTGACTATGTTTGCCCAAGGGTGGCTTTGTAATCTCCTGCCAGCTCCACTGTCACTGGCCTCCAACACAGTGGGATTGCCAACAAAGAAAAACCTTCTGGATTTTGAAATTTGGGCTCAGATAGGTGCATGGTATTTGAAGGCACCACACTATGAGGATAACCACCTCAATTTGGGAAATTCTGAAGAAATTCCCATTTGTTTGGACTGTTTAAGTCCCCAACCATTTGTGAGAGAGGGAACTAATCTAACTGTTTTGATTTGGTGCTCCTAGGTCTTATGAGATGAAACAGATATTTACTTGTATGGAACCTCTTGAATTTCTCTTTATGTTGAGTGTTCACCTGTATTGATGTGACATGTAAATATGGAGTTTGTTGAGCAATTTGTCTCTGTTTTCTTTTTGTCTACTTTAAATTTGCTGTTGACTTCAAGTCCCTTGGCCATAGGATCCCACCAAGAGGATAGAACCAGTGCAGGAAGCCACGTTATTTCAGCAATGATAGGTCAAAATGATGGTAACATAAGTTCAATTCAAGCTTTGGGAAGTTGAAAGACACCTCTGATGATAATTTCTTTTGTGCCATGTTCTAAAGTTTGAAGGTGTTTCTAAAAAATACCTCCTACAAAAGGTTAGGGAGATTCTTTAGTTTCTGTCCAAAGGTATAAGAGATTGAAAGACAACTCTGTCCATAGAGACAAACTTGCCAAGAAAAGGGGCTGTCTATTGTTGGAAAGAGAGAAAAATCAGGAAAAGAGAATATATGTTGTTTTGAGTGGACATCAGGGGATCTCATGGGTAGGGTTCTGAGATAAAAGCTATTAAAAATTTCTGTGCATGTGTATATGTTTAAATATGTTTTGGGTATGTATGGACATGTACATTTTATGTTATGTCTGCATGGTACCAAACTAGCTTATAAATGAAAGAAACTCATAAATTAAATAAAATGCTATTCAAGTTCATGTAAAATTAGTAATCTTATATAAGTGCTTTTTTTTAAGAGACAGAGTCTCACTTTATCGCCCTCAGTTGAGTGATGAGGTTTCACAGCTCACAGCAATCTCCAACTCTTGGGCTTAGGCGATTCTCTTGCCTCAGCCTCCTGACTAGTGGGACTTCAGGTGCCCACCACAGCGCCCAGCTATTTTTTGTTGCAGTTTGGCCGGGGCCGGGTTCAAACCCACCACCAGCAGGGCCAGAGCCCTATCCACTGAGCCACAGGCACTGCCCTGGTATATAAGCACTTTTTAAAATATTAATGATAAATAGCTTTATCTTGATTCTTCTGTTAAAATATTACGAGTTTGCATCATTACCTGACAAGGTTTATTTGGTCTATAGTCAGGTGATGTCATGTGGATTAGTATTTTGGGAAGTTAATTAGTTAGCATCTTAAAGCAAGACGTGTCCTAAAACTTCTACTGTATTTACAGAACTTAAAGATGGGACATTAATAAGAATAGCTAAAATACTAATGTTTGTTATTTTGGTGGGTTTTTTAAGTTTAAAAGTAATAACTAAAACTATATTTGGTGGTTGTTTCTTAGTGGGTGTTTCAAAATTATTTTTCTTCTCTTTTCTCCAAATTCTAGGCAAATATGTTTAGATATTAAATTTGTTTAGATATTAAATGGCTTTGTGAGGGCACAATCAATCAAATTGGTTGTATTTCTAATATTCACAGGCTATTAAAATGGTTAAGTAAACAGTGAAATTAGGCCAATATAAATGAGATAAATGTAATAAAATTGCAAGAGGCTTTATTCTATAATCTGTTTCTTTTGAAACTTCTCAGATATATAACTCTGAAGTTCAACTTTTGCTGTATCTTACTACTTTTAGCTTTTCCTACCATGGAGAAGGCCTGAGGTGACAACTGTCTCCTTCAATCTTTTTCATTAGCTCTTGTAACTTTTTCCCCCTTCTGGTTTTAGGTGCGCTGTCAAGGTCTGATGCCAAAATGTTTACCTTAAAGGTTTGAAAGGCAAGGTTTTTTCTTAGCTTCTTGACGTGTCTGAATTGTTCAACATGATCAAAATATCTTTCTGTGCTATTACTAAGAGTTGAGTATTCTCCTTCTCAAAATATTCGTTTTCTAGTTTCTTGTTCCTTTTATAATATAATGTTCACTCCTGACCCTGGGATGCAGTCTTCCTGTATCTGATAAATTTGGGTACACTTTTCATTTGGGTTGATTTCCAAGTTGTCTTATGGGTTTCCCATAAGAAATCACTTACAAAAGGTTTTTGTTTTTATTTTGGTAACTGGCCTAAGAAAGAAAGACTTTATGTTTTATGAAGGTAATTCTTATGTCGCTGTTATTAGGTTTTTGATTACTTGGGATAACTGAGATTTGAAAAGTGAATGTCTTTTTTCATTATTGTTTTCAAAGTGTTCTGATTGTCACACTTCGTTCAGTGAATTTCTATTATTTTACAATAATCTGCGATTCTGTTTTTAATCAAATGTTTTGAGTTTTAATAACTTTGACAAACATTTGAAAAATCTTGTTAATTTGAATGTTTAGCTACCTGTAACCTTTCACTTTTGTCATAGTTGAAACTAGGGAGGACTTACATCTTTTGTTTAAAATGTTTGTTCATTCTGATATGAGTCTTTAAATCCTTAGCTCAAATGGTTTTAACAAATGCTTATGTTTTGTACAGAAAATTGTACAAGTCTGACAATTGCTGAATGATTATAGATAAGTTAATTTTATAATCTTGGTTTTGGTGTTTATTCTCTTATGTTGCTTAAAAGTCTGTTTACCTCCAATTTCATCTGGCCTAGAACATTTAATTGGCTATAAGTCTCTGGACTTCAAGTCCTTTGGCCACAGGATCCCACCAAGAGGATAGAACCAATGCAGGAGGCCACATTATTTCAGAAACGATAGGTCAAAAAAAGTTTGTCTATTGATCGTGCCTCTGGAAAATCTTGAACAAAAGAGGAGAAATGTAAACTAAAATTTCTAGGTACCTCTCTCCCCAAACTCAATGGACCCTCTCTTGGCCTGAGTTCCTGACCATGAAGGGGAGGGAGGTGAGGTATGTTATCATATCTTCATTCAAGCTTGGAACCCAGGAATACCGGTGTGTTGGAGATCTACAAGCAATTAACCAAATAATGAGGAGACCCTTTCTATGGCACCTAATCCTTTCAACCTCTTCACTACTTTATGTGGGAAATTTGTCAGATTTTCAGTAGTAAATTTAAGAGATGCTTTCTTTTCCATTCCTCTTTCTCCTGAATTCCCCATACTATTTGTTTTTGAATGTGAAGATGGAAAGGCAAAAGCCAAATGCCAACACTGCTGGACTGTCCTTATTCCAGGTTTTAAAAAATTCCCTAACAATCTTCAAAAATATTCTGGTCAGAGATTTGAGGGAAATAGTTTTAGGTAAGGAAATTATTTTACAGCATAGACAATAGCTTGATAGCCGGCGAGACTAAAGTTGAATCAAGCAACACACCATAATATTAAATATACTGGCTGACAAAGGATATAAAGCATCTCAGGCAAAGCTCCTATCTCACATCCCACTGTCAGATACTTGGGGTTTAAATTGTCTCTTGAAACTTGGAACCTTCTTGCAGATGGAGAGAAGCTGTGAATTGCGTCGCAGTCCATATCACCCACAAACAGTTGTGAGGATTCTTGAGCATGGCCAGGTTTTGCCAGATTTAGATCCCTAACATTAGGCAATAGCAAAACCTCTCTATGAATCCTCAAAAAAGGAAAGAAATAAAACTACTTACTTGAACTAGGGAATGCTGCAAGTTTTTCTTGACTATTAAAGAAAAGAAAAAAATAATTAACTCCACCCCCACCACACACACACACACACACACACACATTGGGTCCTATCAGACTTATATAAGACTTTTGATTTGTTCATTAAAGAAAGGCAGGGAATTGGATGCAAGATACTGAAGTGAACTGTGGGGGATCATAAGCAACCTGTACCTTATTTCTCTAAGCAATCAGATACAGTAACAAAAGGATGGCCTACTTGTCTAAGAGCAGTAGCTGCTGCTTCTAATATTGTGCAGAAAGCTGGAAAGTTTTTGGCAACTGGTGACTGTCTACTTCATGCATTTATGTATTACCCCTACGAGAACAAAAGGGAAGCTTTTGGTTACCAACAAGTGGCCAGATGGGTAAATATCAGCCTACTTTACGTAAGAAAATCCTAACGTAACTCTGAGGTAGCAAGTAGTGTCCAGCTTAAATCCAGCTGCCTTGCTGT